>NC_059297.1:7809410-7824410 GCF_017591435.1 Portunus trituberculatus
AATGCTTTCTGGCTCAGTGATGCCTGTAAATAACATCATGATGGAGTGGTAGCGTGGGGTGGGTACTGGAATCACGGGCTGTATCGCACAGCAACCTTGGAATCACATGCTTTCAGAATGGATTTCCCCACGATTCGAAAACGAGCTAGGGCAGTACGTCCATCAAGAATTATGGATTGAATAATTAAAAAGAATAATAAATCAAATAAAAAGTAAACAGTAATCATGATGTAGAACACCTCAATAGTGATCACGTGCCAGACCCATGGCTACTTCGAAGCAAGTTATCAAGGTCTGTTTGTTACCTGCCCCGCTGATAGGCATACATTGTGTCTATGTGTAGACACACGCTTCCTGGAAGGAGATTCCTCTCCTATACAAGGCAATTCTGAGAGGAAGAGGTATTAGCAGCCTAATACTTCACGACTCTTACTGTACAGCTCGCGGCCGTTCCAGATCAATCAGGCTGTTGAGAAACGTATGCCTTAGTGTGTGATCTTTTAATGTTCATTTTAGTACCAGGAACATAATTTATCTTCATTCAACTTACATAAGGCGTTTTATGGATTTTGTTAGATACAAAGAAATATTTCATTATAAATTACATGGATACAAAAAATTGTGGTGTTAATAACTCATTACACTGTACACACTTCATCATTTTCCAATGTTTAAGTATCACTACGATAAAACATTTCAAAATGAGTGTAAAGCCTCGTTCAAGTAAAGGTGCGTTGTGTCATGTTACGACGCTGCTGTTCAGCTGTACAGTGCAGCGTGGCAGAAACGTCTACTTTATCATTTCTCATTTGTAATAACAATGATGATGATATTAATAATAATAATAATGTATAGACACTCAGACAAGTTGGAGGAGGAGGTGGAAAGAAACACAGGTTTAAGGAGTTAAAGGACTCGGGAATAAACTCAACTCCTTAAACCTGTGTTTCTTTCCACCTCCTCCTCCAATAATAATAATAATAGTAATAATAATAACAATAATAAAAGCAATTCATTGTAATGGTAATTGTAATTATAATTGCTATAATTATTTTGATTTTTATAATAATCATAATATAATAATAGTAATAATAGTAATAATAATAATAATAATAGTTACTTATTATTATTATTATTATTATTATTATTATTATTATTATTATCATAATTACTATTATTATCATTGTCATCATTGTTATCATCAGTATACTGCTACTTTTACTACTACTACTACTACTACTACTACTACTACTACTACTACTAATTATTATTATTATTAGTATTAGTATTATTATCATTGTCATCATTGTTATCAACACTATAATACCAATACTAATAATACTAATACTTACAATACTACTACTACTAATCATCATCATCATCATCATCATCATCATTATTATTATTATTATATTCAATCAATTTTATTAATTTTTTTTTTTTCAGGAAGCAATTTTCAATCACAACTAAAGAGCAACATCAAATTTTTATGGCTTTCTATCATACAAGTAATGTATTAGCAGCGTTGCATCACAATCTGTTCAAGTGAAAGCGTCAAATAATATTTTGAGATATTAGATTCATACATCAAATGAAGTCCTTTGAGATCATCATTTCAGAACATTAAAGAAAAAAATTGTGTTAACCCATAATGTAAAATTTCCCAAAAAGACACGAAACATCCGTGAAATTAACCAGAAAAAAGCTGTTTCGCGGTACCCTTCATGGCAGCTGGGGAACGTGAGGCGAGTGACTCCAGAGATAAGGATAACATGACATTATTAAGGACAATGTGTTGCTACAGAGAGAGAGAGAGAGAGAGAGAGAGAGAGAGAGAGAGAGAGAGAGAGAGAGAGAGAGAGAGAGAGACTGAAATTGCAAGTCGGTTGAGCTTCCGACTGAATACCGGTGCCCAGCGACTGGGGAAACCAGTTGCAAAACAAGACAAACATGTTGGCCTTATTCAGTCGACTTGCGACTTTATTTACGTTGTGACGTCATGGAATAAGCTTTGAAAATGAGGTCTGCAGCGTAGAGAAGATGTTAAAGTAGGTGAGGGAAAAAACACATCTGGGACCCCAAAAATGAATTATACAGAAAAAAAAAAAAAAAAAAACGCAAATTGTCGTTCGACGAAATAGCTGCCACTTTCCAAGAACTGTTTCCCTCAATGCAGGATGTTGTTGGAGATGAGGATTGAAAACTTGTCAGGATTTAATTTAACCGTAATTGTGCATAGTCTTCTTAAGATTAATGTGTGGTAGACACTCCTTTCTTTCCTTCTATTTAGCCAGGAACGTATCCACAGGCATTTTCTTTTCTGTTGACTCTTCTGGTACACCAAAAGAAGAGTAACCACCACTTCAGCATCGTTACTGGAGGAAGACATCTTGGTGGGTAGCTGTTTACATTCACTTCCCGCCAAGGCATCAACTAGTCGATACTTTCTAGTCGCTGTGTGACGTTTTCCTACTAGAAGGGCTCAGTCGATACTTCTAGCGACTTTCAATTTCAGTCGCAAACTGGCACGTGTGAACTCGCCTTTACACGAGCACAGCCAACTTCTTTACCGTGTCCGTCATCAGGAGGATTACAGCACACAACACTCCAGGAAGCAAGTGGCCGCATGTGTCTAAGTTAAACACAAGCAAAACACATGACACAACGCTATCCTCATTACGGTGCTAGAGACACTGGCAGTTACTGTAATGACACATAATTGGCAGCACTCGTAGCCCGCGTAGTAAAGCGCCGGGAATAGTACGCAGGGGTGATGGGGGACGCTACAGCTTCCGCAGGGCAGTACAACAGGAGCGGAAGGGTGAGTTGAAAAGCAGTGGCGGTGACGGGCGGTCCCTTGCAGTAAAATAATATATATATATATATATATATATATATATATATATATATATATATATATATATATATATATATATATAATTTTCTTCCTACAAATACTACGGCATACGAAAGCCTAGAATTCTCTCTCTCTCTCTCTCTCTCTCTCTCTCTCTCTCTCTCTCTCTCTCTCTCTCTCTGAGTAATTTTTTTCCCCCCCACGGGAACAGATATTGACAGGGGGTGAGTGGCGTTAATTAAATTGCAGAGGGAATAGGTAGTTTTCATGTTCCTATTACAACGGGAGACCCATTAACCGTGTGGGTCCCAGCCGCCACTTCCACCAAGGCCTCTCTCCACATTCCCTTTACACCTGTTCCTCTTCCTCTTCCTTTGCCACCTCCACCACGGCTTCCTGCATCCCTCTCCACCTTTATATTTTTCATCCTCACCTCTATGGTAACTTCTTCTTTCCCTCCTCACTTTTTTCCTTTCCTTGACTTTTATCCTTACTTTTCTGTCTTTTCCCATTCCCATTCTTTTATCTATTATTCTATTATCTCTTATAGTCTCTTTTATCCTATATACAACTTCCTTAATCAAATCTGCCTTTACTTTCCAAACTTAAATCAGTAACTCTTCTTTTGTAACATGCTTTTCCCTCCTTCTGTTTCTCTTCCAACCTTTTCCCTCAACACCTCTACAGAAGCGTCCTCTGTATTTTCAATCTACGTTTTTACTCCACTGATTTCTTGATTTCCTCATATTTTTGTCCCTCCCTTTCCCGTTCTCTTCCATGTATGGGCTTTTGTTAACCGTCTTGTGTTGCCTCATTTTCGCGTCAGAGATGAGTGAGACAAAGGGGGAAAGCGAGGGAGTGGTGCTAGATTGAGTTTTCATTAAAAGGGAGAAAATATTGTTCATTGTCTAGAAAATGATTACATGAAAGAGAGAGAGAGAGAGAGAGAGAGAGAGAGAGAGAGAGAGAGAGAGAGAGAGAGAGAGAGAGAGATGCTCATCTTGAGACAAAAACATGATCAACTTTTCATTCTGTTAGACAATAAACATGTTCCTACCATGTGACTCACTGTTTTCCTGGTACAGAGACGCCGTCCTTCCCTCACTCTACTATAAAAACGAGGGTGAAAATAAACAGGAGGAAAAAGAGGAGCAGTTTGTTGTGATATGTACAGGTTAGTAGAATACACAGAGGAGAGAAAAGGTAGAGGGAACTTTGTTGATGACTACACGGCGGCTGACTGTGTAGCAGCGAGGCAGGGAGGGTGGCACGAGAAGATACGCTCAGGAAGGAAGGATGTACTTCAGGGCATGATGTGGAAGACTGAAAGTTACTTGAATAGGGAACGAAAGCAGGGAGGAAGCAAAGAAAGAGGGAAGAGAAAACCTAGCTACTATTTACGCTTTGTTGTCTAAATTTCAAACGTTTCCCTAACTACACACATGTTTCTGTCCTTTAGTACGTGTACTTGTTGGTGGTGGTGGTGGTGGTGGTGGTAATAGTAGTAGTAATAGTAGTAATAGTAGTAGTAGTAGTTAGCCAACTTGACCATGAGAACAGAGGTAGCCTACTATTTAAAGCCACCCGTTAAGACAGGCTGTTAAAGTGGGGAGCCAGGTAGTAGTATAGCCAAACCATCCATACACTGTGTGGCTGCGGCTTGATTGAGTGGAAACTGAATGAGCTGACGGCTGGTCTGAGCTGGGAAAATATCGTGACCAGCGGCTGAGAAACGGAGGAAAGGGGATGACGGGGGAGGGAAAACGTGTAAAGTAGATGAGCATGGAAGAGTTGGAGGGGCAGGGATAGAAAGAATATGGAATGTGTGTACTCTTGATAAAAACCGTAAAATGGAGACAAAGAGGTGAGAGGAAGAGGGAGGAGGTATGACCACAATATATAGGCCTTAGGGGGAAGACGACGTAGTGAATAAGGTGGTGAGCATGGGATTGCGCATAGGTCGAATCCCGCCGCATACCTCTTTGAATCTATGCCATTTGTGGAGTGGTTTAAAATTATCTACTTGTCACTATGATACCCAGGTTCTAGGTGGTTACACCAAAGATCCGCTCGGGTGGTGATATAGGCCCTAATATGGGTACCACTATAAATAAAATTGCCTGCGCCACTAATGGGCAAAAGCTGAACAGCGCTTCCCACATATACTCTTCAAGTATGCATGCCCACAGGCGCTATAGGCCACAAAAAAAAAAAAAAAAAAAAAAACCTTGGGGAACCGCAACGTTGAGGAACCTCACCAACAGACACCCACTCACGCTCCTGAGATTCCCTTTACTGATTATTTGATCGTGAAAACACACACACACACACACACACACACACACACACACACACACACACACACACACACACACAAAGGATTGTAGTTCCACTGTGAAGAATGAGGGATAAATATACGAATTGATAGATACGTAAGTGATTGACAGATAGACTGACTGAAAGTAGACAAATGAGTGTTTATAACAAACAATCGAACTCTCTCTCTCTCTCTCTCTCTCTCTCTCTCTCTCTCTCTCTCTCTCTCGACTGAGGCGTGTGGTTGTGGTGGTCACCTTATATATATGGAGATAAAGAGCAGGAAGTGAAGAAAAAGAAGAAAAATATACGTGGCGATGGTGGTCCTGATAAAAGGAGAGAGAGAGAGAGAGAGAGAGAGAGAGAGAGAGAGAGAGAGAGAGAGAGAGAGAGAGAGAGAGAGAGAGAGAGAGAGAAGAGAGTGGAGTACAAGGTGTTCATAGGGGTATTGATTAAATCGTCTACACCAGGAGTTAGTAAAAGTGATCTAAATTGTTTGATTTCTTTCCCCACATAATATCGTCACATCAACGTAAGTACTTCTCTTTTGACATGACAATGGCGATACTTCATTTTGTGATACAGAACGTATTTTTAAGAATGTCAAACAACAATAATCATTACTACAACAATAACTATTACTACGAGTAATACAGGTTATTACTAATGATACTACAGTTACTACTGGAACTACAACAACAACGCAACCTACTTTAGCAAATACTTTACGTGAATAAGAATGAGAGAGAGAGAGAGAGAGAGAGAGAGAGAGAGAGAGAGAGAGAGAGAGAGAGAGATACCAAAGTTGAGTACCTGAACACCACCTGCACAATGGCGCATAATACTGACACAAAGGATAAGAGGATGATGGAGGTCTTGATGATGCTTGTGGGCTGGCGGCGGAAGACGAAGTGAAGAAGGAAGAGGAGAAGCATTAGGTATGTTTTCCTGCAATATTTGTGGAATGACAAACATAGGAGATGAAATATTAAGTAAACACCACATACATTTTACGAATGAGGATGAAGTAACTAAATAGGAAAAAAGTATTGTAGCATTAAGAAGTAGGGAAAATGAAAGGTTTAACAGAGAAAAAACAGTTGGTGAGAGTGAAAACAAATTCTAAAATAGGAAGGAAACCAAGAACAGTTAGGGAGAAAGAAATTCTAGTAGAGGAATGAATGAAAACCGAGGCAAGGGAAAAGAGGAGGAAGAGACAGGAAAGTAAGATCGATTAGTTGTCGAGAGAGAGAGAGAGAGAGAGAGAGAGAGAGAGAGAGAATCTTAAATAAATTCATAGACTGGTTAGAGAGGAGTTTGGGAAATAGGGGAACTGAAGTGCAGGAAAAAGTACAGGAAAAGGCGATTTTTATGCATAGTATAAAAGATGAAACTGAAATGCAAAAATGCTATTTCGGAGAGAGAGAGAGAGAGAGAGAGAGAGAGAGAGAGAGAGAGAGAGAGAGAGAGAGAGATGGCTTTGAACGAAATTGTGACAGGAAGGAAGGAGCTCAAGAATGGCAGGAGATTTAACGAAACTCTACGGTGATTAAGATGTCAAACTAGCATTATTGAGAGAGAGAGAGAGAGAGAGAGAGAGAGAGAGAGAGAGAGAGAGAGATTCAGTCAATACATTCCAAGCGTGTGGCCACATAATTGCGTCAAAATTTTATCAACAAATAGCATTTCCTTAAATATAAGAAAACGTTTCCATTTCCTGGCATAGAGAAGAGAGAGGAGTAGGAGGGAGGGAGGAAGGAGCAGGTGAGGCAGCCCCCGTCCCGCAAGCCTCCCTACGTCACTTTTCAAGGTCAACAGGGTGGTGCCAAGAGATATCGAGACTTAGCTTATGGAGGCGTGTCAAAACAAACAGTTGTTGAGCTACGTAAAGAGACTGCAGCACCTTAAGAAAAGGGAAATCTGACAACTGTGTGTGTGTGTGTGTGTGTGTTGCATTTTAGTGGCGTGTATTTCAAACTTTTATAGTTAAGTGAATCACGACTGGTGAATTAAGACATCTGTTACGGAGGTCAGTCAAGTGTCAATACTAAGAAAGTCATGCAGGACACGTAGGGAAGTTGCATTTACCTGCTTCTGTCAGAGAAGAAGTCCCTTGAACGGCGTTTGCCTGGCGCGGCTGTGTGGTGCGGGCTTGTTGGAGCATCCGAGGGCGGCGAGGACCCGGTGGACGAAATGGAGTTGTTACGGTGGCGCTGACAAGGTTGACCAGACGTCTCGCAGCCCGAAGTGGTACTCAGGCCGCTCAGCACCACGTTGTTATTGTTGTTGGCATTATTGGGGTTGTTATTGAGGGCGCCGTTGCCCACCGTTACAAGAGCTGGTTTTTGGTTCTGCCGATTCTTCTTTTTCTTCTTAGTTTTGTTGTCGTCGTCAGACTCGGACGGGGGCATCCAGTCAAGGTCTTTCCTCAGATGTCCGCGGCTACACAGGCACGTACACGCCCGGTAGGCGAGGTCGTAGCCTCGCTTGGTCCATAAGTTTTGTAGACGCTGCTTCTCTGACCAAGAGCGCGCACGGCCGCACGACCTGAGGTAGGCTAGCACGTGCATCTCCCACGCCGAGAAGCATTCGCCGTGCATGAGGTTACCCAGCGTACAGTGCTCGTTGTTACAGTGTACACGCACACACCCGGTCGGGGAATCGAGGTTGATGGGCTCGTAGCCCCGTAAACACCCGCATGACAGGGGCACGCAGCAACGGGTGGTGGTGACGGCATTGTGTGCCTCGATCACACCGGGGTCTAGCAGGGGCAACTCTGCCCCGCCCGCTCCCCCGCCCGTGTTGTGCCGTTGACGCTGAGGCATTTTAACCATTTGTCCAATCTTGAGTTTACTCTCCGTAAATGTAAAGTGTCTGATCTTCCGCTCTAGGGGATGTCTCAAACTTGGGTCTGTTTCAGCAGCCGCTGGCCTCCTCCTCCGCCTGCCACTTCTGCGTGGAGTGTCATCCACTCTTGGTTCCTTCCTTCCCTCACGCCGGTCACAGCCGCGCTCCGTCCATGTCCTCTGGCCGACCTCCGTGACTGACGCTCACTGACTGGCACTACCGCTGGTCGCTGGCCGCTGCCACTTCTGGCTTCACAAGTCTTCCATCCTCGCTCTCTCGTCGCAACCGACTTGGCAACTGGAACCCGTCGATTCAAGCGCCTCTGTTTTGGTGCCATCGGGAGGAGTGGCATATCCGCGCTAGCAGGGATACGGAGAATTCTTCCCTGCTATTGGATGAGTCTAGCATAGGAGGCGGAGCTTAAATGCCGGTTCCGCTTGCCATTGGTTGGCGCTCTACGACATAACATTACCACGTGGCTCATTCGATTCCTTGGTTACGATAACCACTATAACTGAATCAAGATAAAACCAAGCCAATTATGAATATCAATGAGATCTGGAAGAGCCATGTCGTCATCAGTTTTGTATCTACAGACTTCACTTTCTGTCAGTAGCACACGAAGAGAGACATCTGTGAGGGAGGGCGAGCGTCGGCTAGCACTTGCGCGTGAATGGGGTGAGGAGGGACGTGCAGCGCCGAGACTTGCACGACCTGCCGTTGTGATACGTTATATTTGTGGATTCATGTTGCACTCCTCAGAATGTTTAGTGCACAGGTAGCCTCTGCTCCCTCTTCCCTGCTTCCTGGTGTCCCTGCACGCTGCAGACGTCGGCAGTGAAGGAAAGGCCTGCGGCGGATGCTGAAGTGCTTGAGAAGGAGGGGCGGGAGGCACCCTCTGCCCGCCCACACCACACCGCCTTCAAATACTCCTCCAAAAGTATGAAAATGAACAACATTTAATTTCATCTGCGAATAATGGTCATAGTTTCCAAAGTCAAATTACATACGAGGCTTAACATGATTTTATGGAAATTCAGCAATTTAGTGCGATATGACTGAAGCATTATTGAACAGTCGGCTGACCGATATTCTAAGGAGTAATTATCACACACGCTCGGATAGTAACATAACCCTCCCGCATCAATAGTTTCGCAGAGCTTCGTGGTCATTCAGAATGTTTCGTCCAGATCGGAGAGAAGGGTCCCATGCAACAGGATCCATTATTAACGTTACCAATATAACCTCGGTGCCCCTTTGGCCATCCATGATCTCACGTTACTTCTCGGTGACGGTGACAAGATGGGCGTTCACTATCGATCGCTCCTTTTGCAATACTGACCTCAATTTTTGTAACAAAGAATCCACTTACAGGAGTCGGCTTCTGAATCTGTGTATCCCCAATGACCTCAGCAGCCGCTACCAACACGTACGTCTTCCCTCTCCCGGTAGCATGTCTCTCTTCTTAGTTGTTCGAGAAATCCAAGTCATCCTTCCATTCATCCACGTCATTCACTTGTATGCGCCCAACGTCACGACTAATGCCGCCTCAGACTTCTTTCCAGCAGCAGCCAGCCACACCCAAGCAGACAGATCAATGAGGCATCCAACCTTTATGTGCCAACCACTAGATCATCAAGACTCCATAGGATCACGAATTAAACATATACCAGGCTACTAATAGCACTTACTTCTCTTTACTATATTTGCCATCGCGTCAACTAGCTTCCCTTGTAGCTCGCTCGCCCTGCACTGCCTCGCGACTTCTTACTCTTGTCAATCATATGCATCCTCTTTCTTCTTATCGCTAACCTTGCTGCTTATTTCACGATCATTTCACACAGCATAGTGTATAGTTTTAGCCTGTGTTCCATGCAGCCTCCAGTTCTAGAGAGAAAAACCCACCTTACTCGTGTGTGAATCGCCAATGCTGCAGCCACACACATCAGACAAAGCAAGTCTCTGAGACAAACATCCACACGTCGGGCACCGGAGTCTCACGTACGAAATCTGTGAAGTCATATGCAACATATAAACATGCACCCTCTTTTTCCTCACGCTACACATAGATTACTTTTATCTATGGAACGACGTTACTTAAACAAGATTACATAATACTTAAAGCAGGCCACAAACACCACACATCAATGGAAGCACAACCATGCAACATTACAAAACACCTGCAACATCCCACTACATCGTACCACATCACATAACAATACTTGAAGCACACCAGACGACACAACACAATATTTACAGCACTTACTACACCACATTGCACAAAACATTACTTCAAACACGCTACCACACATAAAATAACACATGAAATACACCACACCATACAATGTTTGAGGAAAACACACCATACAACATATAAAATACATCACCGTACAACGTGCGACACAACATCAATACCCAATATGTGAAACACACAAACACCCATCATGTGAAACACACCACCACACAAAATATGCAACACTTAACTAGATACAATCATCCTAATATTGATCATTATAAAACAATTATAACACAATGAAGGATAGGAACCGCACCAACACTCAATTAGGGGAATGCGTCATCACTTCAATTCATCAAGCAAGAGAAGAGAAGAAAAGTTTCTCTATAACCAGTACAATCATCATCACCACAACGCCACCACCCACTTCTTTTCCAGCACTACCACCACACAGAATAATATATTGCTCATCTAGCACCATAATACAGAAAGGTGGAGCAGTAATCCCTCTAAACATCTCATTGAAAAGTAGTCTACGGGAAAATAAACAAACTTTATGACTTACTATTATCGCCTGTAAATGTTTTCATCTACAGTGCTGTTACTCCACCCGTTGTTTTCATTGCTGCTACTACTGCTATTACTTCTCCTACTACTGCTACTACCACCCACCACTACTACTACTACTACTACTACTACTACTACTACTACTACTACTACTACTACTACCACCACCAACTACTACTACTACTACTACTACTACTACTACTACTACTACTACTACTACTACCACCAATACTACTACTACTACTACTACTACTATCATTACCACTACTGTTTATTGGTACTACCACAACTGCTGCTGTAATTACTGCCGCCACAGTCGCAGTCACAGCCATTGTTTCTTCTGTTGTATTATCATTATTATTGTTGTTATTAAGACATTAATAATAATAATAATAATAATAATAATAATATTACTATTATTATTATTATTATTATTATTATTATTATTATTATTATTATTATTTATTATTATTATTGTTATTATTATTATTATTATTATTATTATTATTATTATTATTATTATTATTATTATTATTATTATTATTATTGTTGTTGTTATTATTATTATTATTATTATTATTATTATTATTATTATTATTATTATTATTATTATTATTATTATTATTATTATTATTGTTATTATTATCACTAATGTTGTTGTTGATGGTGGATTATTATTATAGTGTGTGTGTGTGTGTGTGTGTGTGTGTGTGTGTGTGTGTGTGTGTGTGTGTGTGTGTGTGTGTGTGTGTGTGCTCCTTGGCGAACACCAATAGATGTATCTATGACTGCTGATTTTAGAATACTTTTTGTAGACTCATACATTCTCTTTATTGCTCTTAACGTTATGCTTCCACATCCCAATGTCTTGAGACGCTCAATCAGCTTAAACCTAGGAACCTTATCATAAGCTTTACTAAAGTCTATGAACAAAACATATAATTTAATTCTTTTAGATACTGCGTAATCACACAGTAATCTTAAGGTCATGATCTGTTCCACACAGCCTCTATCTCTATGAGCACCAGCCTGACATTTATCTATGTTACACCACAATTTCAACCTATTGAGTATCAAAGTGTCATAAATCTTAGGAAAGTGTATCCATAATGCTAATTCCTCTATAGTTATTACAAAGTAAACGATCACCAGACTTATACAAGACAATCAATTTACTGTAACACCAATTTATTGGATAAGTACCACAGGAAAACACAACATTAAAAATAGTCAGCAAAAACATGACCCACCTCACTGGTAGACTTCTTATGATTCCTGGACACAATCCACTGTAAGATTTATTGACCCTCATGTCGCGTATAATTTTCTATGTTCTCCTACACTAAGTTTTCTACATTTGGTTGTCTTAATAATTCTTCAAAATGTACCTTAAACTGTTCTTCTGTTGGCACACACACACACACACACACACACACACACACACACACACACACACACACACACACACACACACACACACACACTCGCAATTACATATACTTATAATATTTAAGGAACACTTTTCAAACACCGTGTTGTTGAGATTTACTGTTTATTGTGAAAATGAAGAGAAGGAAAATTTGCTTCTGATTATTTGTTCTTGTAGGAAAGCTGCATCAAAAGCTATTTTGTTACTTGGTTCAATATATCATATATATATATATATATATATATATATATATATATATATATATATATATATATATATATATATATATATATATATATATATATATATATATATATATATATATATATATATATATATATATATATATATATGAATAGGTATGCTTATAACCTTTGGACGAATGTATATCTTTGTGGCTATTGTCCTAACCCATGGAACATCAGTAAGGGGAGAGAAGTGAAGGGACCTAGTGCACTGGTGGTTTCTTTGCCTCACTCTCCCCAGTCTATCCCACGACTTTGAATTAGCCAGCATGTTTGGTGATAATTCTCAGCGACAGCTTGAGATCAAGGAGTCGTGGATCCTTTTGTAATGATAGACCCTTTTTAGCATGGTTGGAATGTTCCAACACTAATTTCTCTCACCTAATAAAGTGTGAGACGTATGAGTGAGTCACTTGTGCTGTAAGTAACATACTTTTTTTTTCTTCTTCTCTTTTGTCGAACTATCCTGATGGAAGAATACAAGGGACATTTCAAGTAGGCAATAGATCTACTCATGAAAGTTCTTGAGTCTATGCGTTGCTTTCGAGCATTTTCCTGGTTTGCTTAAGTGTCTCCCGTGCACGTATAGTAATATGATACAGCAATGTGATTATTTAGTACATTAGGAGAGTTAGAATCAGTGAAGGATTTTTTTGATTCATGTTCATTATTTTCTTTATTATTAGTGTAGTTAAATCATATCTGTTATTTGTTATTCTTTGCAAAACAAGTTAAGCAGGATTGTCTTATGATGCTTTTTCCCTTATTTATGTTATTTGTGTGGCTTATTTTTAGTGACCATAACTTGAATTACGGGCCTCATTTACATGCATTTTGTAATACGTATTTAGGAATCTGTCTGTTTAGCCTTGACATTCTATCTAGTGCCTGTGCAGGTTCTTGGATATGTGTATATTTTCTTTACTTCTCTAGGGAATTGGATGGGCAAGATACGTGTGCTCTTTTATACTTATTTTTTCCTCGTTATATTAATACTAATTTCTTTTGATCTATATGAGCCTTATCTTTGTGTCTCTCAGAAACGTGTCTTTCCTGTACAATGGCTGTGGTTTTATTTTTATGTCTCAAGTGATATGATTTGCAATGTTCAAACGTCGCATTGTCTGTAACAATGAAAGCATCTTATATGATTTTTATTTTTTTTCTTGAAATTTAATAGCAGATCTTGTGCACCAGGCCTGTGTGACAGTGCTCTTTATTAGTAATTCTCACTGCGCTTGTGTCATGGGTAAATCATGTGTATGCCAGCTGTGGCTTTTATATTTCTTTCATCCATTTGATTTCATGCATTTTTCTACCGTGTACCATTCAATACCAAATTCCTTCCAAATTTTTCTCAGCACACTTTATCATATATTAATATTTTTAGTTTCATGGATTCGCTACTCAGGAATTTCAGTTTCATTGGTCACTTGAGAGAGAGAGAGAGAGAGAGAGAGAGAGAGAGAGAGAGAGAGAGAGAGAGAGAGAGAGATTCCCTTCTTCATTGTCAAAACATCGTATTGACAATAGCGAATAGTTAGTTATATTGTATTGCAGAAACACTTGAATTATGTGCAGTCAAATAGGACGACATACTTCAAGGTCTATCTAACCTGTTGTGGCCTGAAGTCGATGGTGGTGGTTATCTCGATCTACTTGTTACGTGAGTTTGGTGTGTTGGCATTCAGTTGGTATTAAATGATGACTTACAACCTTTACAAAAACTCTAGTCCAAATCTAGCTCCCACCATCACCACTACCACCACCACCATCTCCATCAGTGGTTCTGCTGTTACTGTTACTAATATTATACTTTGATAGTTATTTCTGCTACTGCTGAAAATGATGGTGACGTTAGTGGTGGTAAATACAGTATTGGTATGAACTGCAGCAAGATTATGAACAGTAACCACAATAGAAGCAGTGACAGAAGCAACAAAAACAGCAACAACACCACCAACAACAACAACATAATCATCAACATTAACAACAACAAGAGCAGCAACAGCAGCAGCAGCAGTAACAGCGCAACAGAAGCAGTAGCAGCAGCAGCAGCAGGAGCAGTAGCAACAGCCACAACAGCAGTAGTGGTAGCCTAACCTAACCTAACCTAACCACCACAACCATTATTAATATAACAGATCTATGCAATAAAACCGCAGGCCATTTCCAGCACCACACATATACCTTGCATCGATCACTTGCTGAAATGTATCTATACTCTCTCTCTCTCTCTCTCTCTCTCTCTCTCTCTCTCTCTCTCTCTCTCTCTCTCTCTCTCTCTCTCTCTCTCTCTCTTGCACACACACACACACACACACACACACACACACACACACACACACACACACACACACACACACACACACACTAACCATCTAAGTAACTAAGTAAATATATAACTAACTTGCTGACTTATTAAGTGACTAACCAATATTAGCTGACTTACTTCTAACATATGAGCAGAGAGAGAGAGAGAGAGAGAGAGAGAGGTGGTTAA
>NC_059297.1:7829410-7834410 GCF_017591435.1 Portunus trituberculatus
CTTTCTTTCTTTCTTTCTCTCTTCTTCTTCTTCTTCTCCTTTTTCTTTTCTTCTTCTTCCATTTATCATTCTTTTATAATTTTCCTCATCCTTCTACTATTATTATTATTATTACTATTATTATCATTATTTTTATTATTATTGTTATTATTTTTATTATTATTATTTATTATTATTATTATTATTATTATTATTATTATTATTATTATTAGTAGTAGTAGTAGTAGTAGTAGTAGTAGTAATAGTAACACTAGCAGTAGTAGTATAAGTAGCAGTAGTAGTAGTAGTAGTAGGAGTAGTAGTAGTAGTAGTAGCAGTAGTAGTAGCAGTAGTAGTAGTAGTAGTAGTAGTAGCAGTAGTAGTAGTAGTAGTAGTAGCAGTAGTAGTAGTAGTAGTAGCAGCAGCAGTAGTAGCAGCAGTAGTAGTAGTAGTAGTAGTAGTAGTAGTAGTAGTAGCAGCTGTAGTAATAGTAATAGTAGTAGAGCTGTTGCTGTTGCTAGTACCTTTATGATTATTTGTGGTGGTGGTGGTGGTGCTGCTAATACTGCTGTTTTTATGTAACCTGCTACAACTACAATTGTATCAACAACAACAACGGCAATTGAGCAGTTTCCGTTACACTTAGTACTACTACTACTACTACTACTACTATTTTTAGTGTAACCAGCACCATTGCTATTTTTTTTACTGGTTTCGTAGATGTTATTGATGTTACATTTGGGTGAGTAATCAGGTGAGAACATTCATAAATGTTCAGAGCAGAAAGACCCATAGATTTTAGCGATGAAAGCGTCATGTTGCGAGATCGGTATGATGGTTTAGGATGCGGATTTGGCGATAGCAGTAGTGGTGGTTGTGCAAACAGCTGTGGCGAGAGAAGTGTTGGAAGAGGAGGGAGACGGCCACCGGGGTAGTAGGGAGGCAGGTGGCCATGCAGGGGCATGCGTGGGGTGCTGGGGTTAGGGTGCCGGGTGGAGGGGCCGCTGGGTCTCTGGGGTGCATGATGCTGCCGCTTCGTGGGAAGGGCGGCCACTGCATTTCTCTGAGCAAACCTGTTTCTCGTCTTTTCTTTGGTTGTCACCGCGTTACCACCTGGCTGCTCCCGTCCCTGTCCTGCTTTGCCTGCTGCCTTGTCCTGGCTCTTTCCATAACGTGCTTTATGTAACACTCCCACGCGTTGAGGGGACATGCATATAGACATGCACGCACGCACACAATATACACACACACACACACACACACACACACACACACACACACACACACACACACACACACACACACACATTACACACAAAAACATGCATGAATGCTCACATACACGGGCGCACGCGAACGCGCCTACACTAATACACACACACACACACACACACACACACACACACACACACACACACACACACACACACAAATAAACAAATACTTGCACCACACTCATGACTCAGAATATAAAACAGACATGGAGTGCTGGCGGGCCAAGGCTGGCTCACTCACTGCCGTAAAACACACACACACACACACACACACACACACACACACACACACACACACACACACACACTTCACCGCCCCCGCCGCGTTTATGACCTCGTCGCTGGAGTGGCGTCTTTTCCTCATCCTAGCAGCAGATTATTCCTGAATTGACGGTTTACTTTTTGTTGTTCTCCGAGTGAGGACACTAGGAAGAGAGAGTCTTGCTTGCTTGTGAGTCAAGGGAGGAAGTAGATATGAATACTGCTGAGTGGAGAAGTACATCCCCTCACTTTCCACTCCTGCTCGGCTTCAACAACCGGCTGGCATATTGTTTTGGTCTCCATTTTGTTCAGTCCATGTTCGTCAATGAAAAGTAAAGAAATAAATAAATAAAAAAAAAAGAAAAGAATATCTGACGTTAGGCCTCAAGGTCCTTCGTGTTTTGGAAAGTCCGCAAGTTGTTCCACGGAGATAAGGTGGCGTAGGTGATGAAGGGCCTAAATAAGAGGCTGATGACATTGTTATGGTGGTAGCGGCAATTCTGGTTTATCGCCTGTGAAAGAAGTACCGAGAAAAGTTGCGAGAAAAGATTGGTGGACGACAAGGAACCAAATGTGAGGTGAGCTGTTGCACGGACGCTACCAGAAGGGGAGTCAGTATCCCTTGCCCTGCAGGACGCCGAGGATCTGCGTAGTTAACTTAATCATTTCTACCATTAAGCCGTCAGACATAAATCCTTCGAATGTTATGCCAAGAGACTCACCCTTAATACTAGTGCCCCCATCCCCTCCTCTCCCTCTCATTCCCCTCCACGACTCCCTGCTAGTCATATGGGCCACGCCAAAGATCACTACTGCCCTCCCTTCCTTCCCTCAACCTCCTCCATTCCCTTCGTCTCAACCCTACTAACATTCCCCCTCATCTCTACAGACGAGGGTGACGCCGATACTCACTCTCACCCCCCCACCATTCAGGCCCTCCCTAGCACCGTCATCACCCTACAGTTCACCGCTACATCACCCGAGGCACCCATCACCCGCCGCCACTATCCACACACATCATCACCACCACCACCACCACCTCCTGCTCCTCCTCCTCCACCATCCACCACTACCATCACCACCAATCTCAGCCCTATCCATCGACGCCACCACCATTTACCGGCACCCATACCGCTCTCCATCACTTCCACCCCTTTCCCTTTCCTTCTTGGCAAGCTCCCCTCCCCTCTCTCTCTCTCTCTCTCTCTCTCTCTCTCTCTCTCTCTCTCTCGCTACTGCTCTCCCTCCCTTATTTCGAGTACCCCATTATCCCCTCCAGTCTCCCCCTCTTTCTCTCCAGCCAATCCGAGAGGGGGAAGGAAGGGCGACCCACCAACCGAGTCTCGAAGCGTCTGAGAATTGATCACTATGTTTGCGTGAGGCGGTGGCGCCCTCCTACCTCGCTTTGCCATGCCGGTCGGATCTAGGGTGGTTCTGCTGCCCTTAATATTGATCTGCCTTCACGGCCCCGACCCACTGCCTGCCTGCAAGCCTGCCTCTGCTTGTCGCCCAAGATTTAAGAGGTGCGTCCTGCGTACCGCCGCGGAGGAGGAAGAGGAGGAGCAGTAGCATGGAAGGAGAGAGCGAGAGAGAGAGAGAGAGAGAGAGAGAGAGAGAGAGAGAGAGAGAGAGAGAGAGAGAGAATAGTTGGGGGCGCTGCGGAAAAGGGAAGGGGAATCGGGAGGAAAGAGGAAGGAAGGAAGGGAGGGAGGGAGGCCAAACAAGAAGGGGTGTGGCGTGTGCTAAGCGTGGGTCGAAGGAAGGTGGCGATGGTGTATACTGTTGAGAGAAAGCGTCATTCAGCCTTATTTCTCCATTTCCTCTTTTAGTTTTAATATTATTTTCTTTGTCGCTTTTCCTCTCGCTCTCCTCTTCCCTGCTTCTTTCCGCTTCATCCAGGCTCGACGGCTCCTTCTTCTCCTTTCTCGCCCAGTCTATGAATAGATAGAGGGACGCTAAAAGTTGAAATCCCAGACGGATTCTGAGTGGTGGCGTTACGTGAACCACGCACAACATTCTTCGTGGTGTGGTAGTGATGGTGGCGGTGGTGGTAGTGGCGGTGCGGCGGCCCAGCCAAACGCCTTCGTCTCGCCGCCACCCAGGGCCATTTTGAGACGTTGGAAAAGGGGAAAAAAAGAATGAAAAGATAGAATAGAGGCGCACCGTGTGGTTCTGAACAAATGACTTCAAATTCTTAGGCAATACAAGCCTTGCGCATTATTAAAAGAGGGTCTGTATTATATGTGCTTTTATATTTTCTCCCCTCTTTGCCATTTGAAGGAGAGGAAAAAAGAAGAGTCCTCTCCATTGTTACCTGTAAAGCGATATTTTTGATCGGCAGTGCTACGAGTTATCGGAGTATTCAATGTTAGATGAAATATTACAGTTCTTGTAGCAACAAGGATGATTTTTGCAGCCGCGTCGTATTGTAGCGCCGGGGTTTGTTGTATATATGAAGGGGGCTAAGGTACTATAGAAGGCCTGGCGTGTGGCATTGAGCGGTGTGCTATTACTGTTATTTGTACGTACGTGGCGTGGGTGCAGGGTAGTGGTGGCGAAAGTAGTGGCGGCCAGAGGAGGTGGGGAAGGTGGTCAAGGAGAAATATTTAAGGATAGTAGGAGTGGTGGAAGTGATAGTATATGTACACATAGTGGTGGTAGCAATGTTTGGTGGTGATAGTAGTATACTATAAGTGCTGTAGTAGTAGTAGCAGTAGTAGTAACGGAAGTAAAAGCTGATGCTATTGTTTTTGGTCATTGTTGTAATAGTCGTATTAGTATTGTTTACTGCCCTCATTATCATCTTTATAATCACCAGCATTAATATTGTCATCACAATTACCCGTTCTTCAGCACATACATTACTGTTATCCTTCAATCTAGTGACAGACTAATGGAAGGAACGTGGACGGGTGGTTGAGAACTCTCCTCCCTTTTACCTTCCTACGAAAAAGTTGATAAATAAATAGATAAAAATGAATGAATGAAAAAAACAAAAAAAACAAACATATAGAAATAGGTAAGTGAACACATAATCAGATAGATAGAATAAAGACTCAACAAAATAGAATAAACTAGTTAATAAGAAAATAAATCAATGAACAACGATGAATGTAGTAGTAGTAGTAGTAGTAGTAGTAGTAGTAGTAGTATTTAATTGCAGTAGTATTGGTGCTGTAGTAGAAGTAGTATTAGTAGTAGTAGTAATAGCAGCAGCAGCAGCGGTAGTAGTAGTAGCAGTAGTAGTAGTAGTAGTAGTAGTAGTAGTAGTAGTAGTAGTAGAAGTAGTAGTAGTGGTAGTAGTAGTAGAAGTAGTAGTAACTGTAGTAGTATTGGTGTTGTAATAGAAGTAGTAGTATTAATAGTAGTAGTAATAGCAATAGTAGTAGTAGTACTAGTAGTAGTAGTAGCAGTAGTAGTAGTACTAGTAGTAGTAATAACAACAATAGAAGTACGCAATTGTAATAGAAATAATGGAAATTGCAG
>NC_059297.1:7839410-7851910 GCF_017591435.1 Portunus trituberculatus
GTAATATATATATATATATATATATATATATATATATATATATATATAAAAAGGAATTGCAAAATACGGGAAGGACATGTGTGGGATAATGGTGGCAATTTGCTGTACTGTTGTATTGCTGCATATCTTCACTTACGCCATCCTTGGGGTAATAACGCGCTGGTGACTAAATATATGTATATAAGAAGCAATGTAGTAAATTACATAAAAAAAAGAAATTAGAGAGAAATGGTAAATAAGGCAGCAATAATACAAATGACAACATCACCATAGAAATACTAATTATATAAAGCTATATATATGATTTTGTGATTTACTTATGTGTAATGGGGCTCTTGATGGTGTGAAATATTTTTCCGTCCGTCACTTTCAGATTCCCACTAACGCCTCAGATAATGATGCGTTAATGAAACATTCCTGCTACTCTTGCGTCTCTCTATCTACCTTTTGGCTATCTCTGTTTACTAAACTATCTATTTTGTGTGTATTTTTGTCTGCGTGCAAAATACACAGAGGAAACTATAAGCATAATATATTAGGCAAGCTTCATATAAAAAAAACACATTATAAATCAGGGACCTTTATATATATATATATATATATATATATATATATATATATATATATATATATATATATATATATATATATATATATATATATATGTACACACACACACACACACACACACACACACACACACACACACACACACACACACACACACACACACACACACACACACACACACACACACACGTGCACGCTTAGACTTCAATATATTTCGTTGTTTTATCTGTCCAGCAAATAGAAATTTCAATAATCACAACTAATTGTATAATTGTTATCCTTATACTAAATCTTGTTCTGTTGCTGCTGTTTGTATGTTATACTATTCTATGTACTTTTGCTACTACTACTACTACTACTACTACTACTACTACTACTACTACTACTACTACTACTATACTAGGTACTATTGTTACTACAAATTACAACAATAGCAACAATTACTGTAATTGTAACAGCAGAAACATGAACAGCAACAAAAACTATAATGATAATAGTGATAATGATAATAATGACAGTAATGATAATAATAATGATAATAATGATAATAATGATAATAATAATGATAATAATAACAAACTTTTCAAAATGAGGATAGATAGTAATAGTAAAGTGAAGGTGTGAGCGACAGGTATCGGGCAGGTGTCGTCCGCCAGGCTGCCGTCCACACCCGCGGCTGCATAGCCGGACAAAGGGCACAACCATCCGGAAACGCCGCATTTTACTGCATGCTTATCCGCACCAGCTCAGTGGCCCGTTTTTATTTGCTCCCTTACCCAGCCCTACATGATCCCTCCACCCTTGTCCGTGGCCGCTGGTCCCTTTGCCCTCTGCCTTATTTCCCCACTCACACCGAGTCGTTGTGCTTGCCTGCTGCCATCCTTGCTTTTATGAATGGGACAGGAAATTTTATATGTATACGAGTACATAATTTTTTTTTTATTTTGTGTTACAGGAATTTGACAATAAATTGCATGTGTGTGAGTGGATATGTGAGCATGTAGTGTGAGTGTTTTTGCGGTTCCGGAGTTAATATGAGACAGAAGATAATTCTAGATGGCACCACTTATTTCAGGAATGCTTCAGAAAATGGTAATCCTTCGGATTGTGAAATTTACTATATGAAAACGTAGACGTGTGTACTATATTATCTGAGAAAACGTAATAAGATAATCAGACGGAAATATTTTTTTTAGAATGTTTGAGAATACGTTGGTAATAAGATGGCAAAAAAAAAAAATGGTCGTTTAGGAGTATCACAGTAGTAAATATTCGTTCAGGAATTCTATTATATAAAAAAAAAGGACATGGCAGGAAGGATTGGAACTAAACCATTTATAGCAGAGAGTTATTTACTGTCGAAAATGTGTGGTGTCAGCAATAAAGGAATGAGGCAGACCTGCAGCTGAAATATGTGCTTTTAAAGGTAAGTGTGAGGCTGACATGTTTATTGCTAATGATACTGGGCCTCGATTATGTGGTGTCACGAAAGTTCAGCAATATTTGGAACTAGTGACACCTCTCATGTGTGTGTGTGTGTGTGTGTGTGTGTGTGTGTGTGTGTGTGTGTGTGTGTGTGTGTGTGTGTGTGTGTGTGTGTGTGTCTGTGGATGCGTGTGTGTGTGTATATGTGTGTGACGCAGATGAAGAGCGCTGCGCCGCTGGGACTCACTGGAAAAAAAAAAAAGGAAAGAATACTGAGTAACATATCGCATGTGCATACAAGTGTCTAGTTTAGGGTGAGTGGTAAGGCTTGGTGGAGGTGGCGGCAGAGGTGGTGGTGGTATGATGGTAGTGGTGGTGGTAGTGTGTGTCGTTATGTTAATTGATTTGCTTGTCACGACAGGATTGCCTGGCGCGTTAATGCTGACCTTGGCCTGCTTTCCTTGTAAGTCATCCAGGGATTGCCAGGATATTTAATCGTGTCCGTGCATGTCAGTAACTATATATATATATATATATATATATATATATATATATATATATATATATATATATATATATATATATATATATATATTGAGGGTATAAAGGGGCAGGAGGTTTTCTCTAATGCATGTTTCGTTGAAGGTGATAGCCAATTCAGCATTCACTATCTTTTTGAGGGTTTTCTCTTTATTTCTCAAGACAGTCTTATTCTCTTTTAATAGTCCGTTTAATAGTCTGTTTAGTAGCAAAAAATGACCACCTACGGAGATGTCATAAACAGACTATTAAAAGAGAATAAGACTGTCTTGAGGAATAAAGAGAATAGCCACAAAAAGATGGTGAATGCTGAAATAGCTATCACCTTCAACGAAACATACATTAGAAAAAATATCCTGCCCATTTATATATATATATATATATATATATATATATATATATATATATATATATATATATATATATATATATATATATATATATATATATATATATATATATATATATATATATATATATATATATATATATATATATATATATATATATATATATATATATATATATATATATATATATATATATATATATTCGTTTATTTATTTTTGCGGATATTCAAAGAACACCGTCTTGACGGCAAGTTTATTATACAGCGTTTCGCCGCATAATGACGGACATCATCAAGCTAAACAAGAACATAATAAAAAATAAATAAATAAAATAATGAAAAGGAAACAATTAGAATAACATATAAAAGGTAAAAAAAAAAAAAAAGTAGCGTCGTGAAAGTGTAACTAATTAATAGGGGAGCAGTTCTGTTACCTTGTCTATGCTGGGGGTAAGGTGAAGTGAACACCGAATGAAAGAGGATGAAAATATTATATATATATATATATATATATATATATATATATATATATATATATATATATATATAGAGAGAGAGAGAGAGAGAGAGAGAGAGAGAGAGAGAGAGAGAGAGAGAGAGAGAGAGAGAGAGAGAGAGCGTGAAGAAAAGTAAGAAAAGTCGCAGTAAAAACACCATGTCTATCGAACTTTTTGTGACGTTTCGGAAGAAATACAGTTCCATGTTGTGACACTGAAACACGCGTTCAGAGAGAGTGTGGGACGTCCTCCCGCACAGGAGATCTCCGGGAACCTCTACGTTTTATACTTTGGCGGAGCTACACCCAACCATATCTATCTATCTATATATCTATGTCTACTAATATATCTATCAATTTATCTGCCTACATCTCTATCCATCTATCTATCTATCTATCTATCTATTCTATCTATCTATCTATCTATCTATCTATCTATCTATCTATCTATCTATCTATCTATCTATCTATCTATATATATATATATATATATATATATATATATATATATATATATATATATATATATATATATATATATATATATATATATATATATATATATATATATATATATATATATATATATATATATATATATATATATATATATATATATATATATATATATATATATATATATATATATATATATATATATATATATATATATATATATATATATATATATATATATATATATATATATATATATATATATATTTGTGAATGCTGGTGCACCGCTTAGGGTAGGACGAGGTGCTTCCACGTCCCTGAATTGAAGGGCCATTTATTGTCTTGGCAATTAAATAATAAGAACGAGGAGTAACGAGCAATGATGAGCATCATCATCTACTATCGATGGTTCTGCCTCTCTGCTCCAACATAACCCACCACATCGTCTATGCCGGGCGAGACTATTGGCACGTCACTCCCCGGGACGTCGGCAGTAACAGCTCGGTATAAACACCAGCGCTGGGATGTGATGGTTCATCCGCTACTGGAAATGGTACAGCTCGCATCGATAAATAGGAACATGGTGCCTTAACTTCACGCCGTAATAAAAAAAATAAATAAATAAAAAAAATATATGTAAGAAAAAAATGACTGTTGTGGTGAAAGTCATCAGTAAGAATAATTGAATAGATGGAGGAGTGAAGTTCTAAATATATGTCTAGTTATTTGTATCTATAACTATCTATGTGTCTGGTGTGTGTGTGTGTGTGTGTGTGTGTGTGTGTGTGTGTGTGTGTGTGTGTGTGTGTGTGTGTGTGTGTGTGTGTGTGTTTTACTAAAGCATTATGGTATTATTTATTACTTTTTTTAATATCATGCAATAGCTTGAGCCGGTCAGTTCTGCGTGCCGAAAGTAAAACGTATGACATTTTACTTTATGGTCTTCGGATTTACTTGTCATTTTCCTTGACTTCACCTGATCTTCCTCGTGCACGGCAACTTTCATTATATTTTCTAAAAATTAAGTTTGTCTGAAAATGTCTGGTGCTCAAAGCAGCTACCACTGGCATTGCCACCACTCCGAGCCCCGCACGTCAGGTAGCACTCTGGAAACTCTCAAAGAAATAAAGCCACACACACACACACACACACACACACACACACACACACACACACACACACACACACACACACACACACACACACACACACACACACACACACACACACACACACACACACACACACACACGGGGATCGACCCGTCGCCATTTTGCGTCTGTGGTAGTAGGGATGAAAGTATGGTTTAGGGGGTAGGGAGAGGCCTGGAGTGCGAAAATGGCTGACGGTGTATGTATGTGCACAACGAGGATGAGATGTGAGTTGGCTGCGTGAATGGAAGCTGTGATTTTTGTCCACTGAATGGGAGACTGGGCAAATGAAGGGATAAATGGGTGGCACAGTGGCTGAGGGTGAAATAGACCACATCTTCAACAGTGCACCAACTGCCTTTCAGTTTGGTTTTAATAGAAACTATAGGAAAGTACATATCTGAAGGAAGGATGCATTGAAAGGGCGACGAGTGGCTTGGCAGAGGCGGGGTGACGAATCAGTGGTGAAAAATTGGATGACTGACTGGCGGGGCGAGGGACTATACAGCATGCTTCACCGGGTGGAGGGCGGGAGGGCAGGAAGGAGGAGGGTCCTGGCAGGGGCGGGAACTACTGAGTCATGCCCCTCAGTGCCTGCCTGCCTGCCTGCGTCTCTCCCGGGCTAGCCGAAGGTGAGGTTGCGGTGATCGAGTGGATGGAGCGATTTTTGCCGGTTTTTGCCACACGTGTCTGCAGCTGGGAAGGGAGGGGTGAAGGGGGAAAGATGGGCGGCAGGGAGTTTGAAAAAGGGAGAAAGGGGAGTGTGACAGCTGCTCAAGGTGGCTCTTTACCACCAGCTGTCGGATAATGGGGTCACAAAATGTATCTGTGGCGCCCCGGAGTCTGAAACTGTCTTTTTTCTTGGGCCTAGGGAGGCCTGGCGGGAGTTGCGACACCCGACTTTCTTAACGTTTCGCAATTCCGAGCTCAAACAGCTTCAGGCAGGGAGGCCGGCTTTATCCGGCACCTCGGCCTACTGCCCTACGTGACGCACAACATGGCGGCCTGCTGTCACCACCCCCCCCGGGCACCCGATTTTCTTCTTCTGTCGAGGCCCATGCACCGCTTCTTGGATCTGTTTATTTTTCTTAACACTTTTCCTTGGAAGTTTATCGTGTTAGGTAATGTAGTGACAGCGCGGAGCGTGGAAGAACAGGTATAAGGGTGTTAGGTAGGAGGTCTCAGTGAAAAGTTTATGATCATCTCCCACAACCTCCTGGTGCCGGCCGGCTTATCGCGACATTCTGAGCTTCACATTACTTCCATATGCTGCTTAACACGAATTGTGAAATTTAGTAATTCATTATCAATGCAAAATCCTAATCACGTGCTGCAAGTAGCTTTTGTATTGAAGAGTGTGAGTGGCCGGCGAACCAAAGAAACACTGGCCTACTTCCTTGGCGGGGAGCCGGTCACGAAAATTGTTTTTACAGGACAGACGAGGCGCTCTGCCTACATACCATTGGGCTCAGGAGTGCTCTTCGTCCTGATAGGCCTTATTAGTTCATCATTCGACTCCATTGCTATCAAGAACCATCTTCCTCAAGGTCTGCAGTAGTAATTAGGCCTAAAAGGTAGCGTCCGGTCGACTTTTGGGCGGAGATACGAGAAAGTCCTCGTTTGTCCTGGGCTCCCATACACGCCGGGTAAGGGGGCCGCCATTTTGCTGAGGGAATCTACGCCTGGATCGATTCTAACGCGAGACGGAGGAAGCCGGGCTGGAGACGCCACCACCGTCACCACCACCACCACCACCACCACCGCGGCAGCCGGCCACCCAAGCCTTCACGCCCTAACCTTGCGCAAAAATTACATAACAGACACACGTGAAGAAAATGCCCTCTACTGTAAAATAAAATAAGAGTTTTGGTTGAGGTCATCATATCTGTGTCTTATTATATCTTCTTGCCTTGTAACTATAAGAACAGCCAAAAAATGGTGAATATAGAGAGGTAGAGACATTCGATAAAACTAGATGGGAGTTTTGGTCGAAATCATCATTATGTATGTGCATTTTTATTTCATCGTAAAATTAAAAAGAAATGGGAGTGTAGATAGACAGGTAGAAGGAAAGACAAGTGAAAAGTCAGTTAATTGATGCGAAAATGTAGATTTCAAATATAAAGGGAGAGAGAGAGAGAGAGAGAGAGAGAGAGAGAGAGAGAGAGAGAGAGAGAGAGAGAGAATGAAATAGCGTAATGTAAAATCTCAAATGATCCATAAAACTAGAGCATAAAAAAAATCATGAGCCTTAAAATCTCAAAAATCCTGCAAACAAAATAATAATGGGAAGGATTTTACGCTTTTGGAGAGGCAGGAATTCAGAAAATAAAAAGAAAAGTGAAGGAAGCGAGGATTAGATAAACCATGATTTCAGAGAGAGAGAGAGAGAGAGAGAGAGAGAGAGAGAGAGAGTGGCGTAAAATATACTTTGGGAAAGACACACGTACAAGCAGCTACACAGAAACATATATATGGTAAGAGAGAAAGTACGAGTATCAGCAAATTAAAAAAAATCTAGGGGAATGGAGGCATGAAAAAGAAGAAAAAAACAGGAAGGTAAGCAAGCCTATACGTAACAGAAGTGGTCTCGAGGCAACTCAAGGTGAGGGTGGTGCGATAGCCTGGATCCTCAAGCCCAGAGAATACAAACCCGCCAACTTCTCATCCTCGTGGTCATTACTACCACGCAGACTTAAAGACGATAGAAAAACGCCCTAATGAAACTTAATCCGCCACAGGCGATAACAACAAGAGAGAGAGAGAGAGAGAGAGAGAGAGAGAGAGAGAGAGAGAGAGAGAGAGAGAGAGAGAGAGAGAGAGAGAGATTACATCAACTGTAAAGATGCCTTCATTGTTAGTGACTTCAGTACAGACAAGGAATATTCAATGCATAAATTATTGTATTCCGACTTTAGAAAATAGTACAGGAAAAGATATCACAAAAACAATTTTGACTTACAAATGCAACAAGAAAGAAACGAATTATAAGTTACTCTATTCCTAGCAACTTTACGTTGTGCAAGAAAGAATGTAGGACGTAACAGCAAACAATCACTCACATGAGACTTCAAGTATACTTTATTTGTACGATAGACAGTATAGGATAGATTGCAAAGATATCCCTACTTGAGTCTGTTTTACTTTATCGTAAGGAATGATTCAGAGAGCACTGGAAAAACTTGTATAGTTTTTTTATTTATTTGATTTGCAAGGAATGAACTCTAGAATGGGATGATTTGTTGCGAAAGGTAATACATATCTTCTGGTAGCGTTCAGGAAGTGACAAATTATGCGCGGGCGTTTTTTTTTTTTTTTTTTTTTTTTGTGTGTGTGTGTGTGTGTGTGTGTGTGTGTGTGTGTGTGTGTGTGTGTGTGTGTTTCACTGTATGATCTGCTGCAGTCTCTGAGGAGACAGCCAGACGTTACCCTACGGAACCAGCTCAGAGCTCATTATTTCCGATCTTCGGATAGGCCTGAGACCAGGCACACACCACACACCGGGACAACAAGGTCACAACTCCTCGATTTACATCCCGTACCTACTCACTGCCAGGTGAACAGGGACTACACGTGAAAGGAGACACACCCAAATATCTCCACCCGGCCGGGGAATCGAACCCCGGTCCTCTGGCTTGTGAAGCCAGCTCTCTAACCACTGAGCTACCGGGCGTGTGTGTGTGTTTGGGAATGGGCTGAGAGAGAGAGAGAGAGAGAGAGAGAGAGAGAGTCTGTCTCATTATCATGTGGACGTTTTACGATCTACATCATTCCCACGAATTCACGTACACACACACACACACACACACACACACACACACACACACACACACACACACACACACACACACACCAATTTCTTTATTTTCTTATATATAATTTTTCAAATCTTTAATCAGCTTATTAACTCTGGTTTCCTTTCAAAACGCATAAATCTTTCGCCTTTTACTAATCAGCATATTCGTATTGAATCTTTCCTATGTGGATAACGGACATTTTTTCTTAAATAAGTTGCATATTTTTTGTTGTAAAAAAATAAAATATTTTTTCAACATAGAAATCTAACAAACTGAATCTAAATGTTAGTTGATTTTACATTTTATTGCTATGAAAGATGAATATTCTAGAAAAAACTGTGGTAATTTATGAAAAGATTATTCACTTGAACTTCTACAACTAGCCTACTCCTATAGTTGTCACTACTACTACTACTACTACTACTACTACTACTACTACTACTACTACTACTACTACCACACTTTAATAATATCAAGAACAATAATAATAATAATAATAGTAATAATAATAATAATAATAATAATAATAATAACGAAAACAACAACAACAACAACAACAGTATTAATGATAATAACGCTGATAATAATAAACTCTCCGTTTCAGCAGCAAAGCAGATAATGCAGTTGCACAAAAGGAAGGAAAACGCTGGTCATGCACATCAAAGAAAGAAAACAGGAAAGAAATTTCAACGTCACGTACCATCATCACCACCCGACCAACCACCACTAATGTTACCACCACCACCACCACCACCACGAGCATTACTTTCCAACACCCAACGATTCACCACCACCGCTATTACGAACACCCACCATCACAACTGTCACTGTCATCATCACCACCATCATTACCATCCACTACCATTGCTGTCACTATTTTTTCATTATTGTCCACTCTAACTTAATTATTATTACCACCGCTTACCACCACCCAAATCAACAGCGAACACCAACAATGGTCTCACTATCATTGCCACCCACCTACCGCTGCGACTACTGTACTTTAAAGGTAGAGTGTGTGATGTGCTTAGGCTGGGTGTCAGAGTGGTGGGTTACGTTTCTCTATTTCATCTACTTTTACTTCTATAAGCATCACTAACCCGATTTACACTACCACCGCCGCCAACAACAACAATAGCAACAGTCACCATTATCTCTATAACCATCACGACCATCACCTTAACCAGTATAGTCACATTACTGATGTCACCACAAATACCATGACCACCACCAAATCCTGCATGAGTCACAGTTAGCAAGAAGGTTCAGCGTGTAATCAGAGTCACAGCGCTGTCTGTCGTACCGTTACGTCAGCGTGTTGCAATGTTTCCTGATCTTTCTTGTTATCCACATATGAAAGCGAGTCAGAGAGAGAGAGAGAGAGAGAGAGAGAGAGAGAGAGAGAGAGAGAGAGAATTAAAAAGGCAAGGAAATAATTGAAATAGAGAAGAACAGGAGAGGAGCTAAAATGTAATGCAATGGTATATAAAGACGAAAATATAGAAGTAATCTAAGGCAACAGAGAAGTATGTAAGGAAGTGAATGGTAAAAGAATACGAAAAAAATAATGACGATGATATCACTTATGATGATAATGACGGTGGTGATGGTAATAATGATGAATGATTTCAAATATACCGAAGCTGTTGACTAAAGAAAATGTACACGTCACTATTTCATTATTGTTTCTTTCTGTTTCTGAGGATGAGTTAATGAATATAAGAAACAAGGCAATAAGCGTTCAAAAAAGGAATAAAAATTGTAATACTATTGTGTTTGTTTGTTTTCGCTTCTTGCTCTCTTCTCTTTTCTCTCTTTCCTTCTTTCTTCTATTCATGTCTGTTTTCAGATTGTATTTCTCTTTCGTCTGTTCAAGAGTCGTCTAGATTGACACACCGCGCTACTACACCTGCAGGTACAAGTAATTCAGGTATTCCAAGGTTATATTATTATCACCTTGTGCATATTCTCACATAAAGTAAAATTTGCGTTCGTTTCTTTTCATTACATCATTCAAAGTCTTCTAATGTATTCTTATTTTTTTCTTTGTGTTATATTCTTATGTATTTTCATCATCCGCTTGGATTTCTGAATAAAGAATTGCATGTTCTGTAGTCATGAGGAAAATTCGTGCTTTCCTGTTTTCAGTACAAACAAGAATGGTACGTACGTGTGGAGTTCTTTCGTGGCAGAGGACATGTCAGGAGATAGTTGGTGGGGATATATGTATTGGTTCACTATTTTCTTTTGTGTGTCTTAATATTTTTTCTTAATCTTATTTATTCTTGCTTTTTTTTTTTGTTATATTTGTCTGTTATTCTTCATCATCTTATATTTTTCTTCTACCACCACCACCACCACCATCACTATACTACTACTGCTGCTGCTACTACTACTACTACTACTACTACTACTACTACTACTACTACTACTACTACTACTACTACTACTACTACTACTACTACTACTAACACCACACCCTTTCCTGTATCTCATCTGTACGTATCTGGCCTTCTTCCTGAGGACGTTAATCATGTATTGCTCACATCCTCAACATATGACCACTTTGCCTCGGCTCTCTCGTGTCATGGGTGTTGTTGTTTTTCTTTATGTTACGTCATGTTATTCCACTTCATGCAGGAAATGTTCAATACTAATCTACTTCACTGATAGGAAGAATATTGGACCATTTTGAAACATTTCTGCCCCGCATTTCCACTACTTTCAAAAGGTTGCAGTTGAAGTTGTACGTGTTGTTAAGTGTGCGTTTACGGTTGTAGTAATAGATTTTTAAGACTTTTACATTGTCAGTAAGAGAAACGTTAGTGATAATAATCCGAGTGATTATGTCCTTGGTCTTTGAAAAGTGATAATCGTGATGAGAAAGCAATGCGTTTCTGAATAGGTATTTTTGGTGAGTGATGGTATTTTATGAGATGTGATTTGTTTGTAGATTTGTGTGTGTGTACATAGACATGGTCATTATTCGAACGTTAAAAGAAAATAAGAAAAAAAAAAAAAAAAAGGAAAGCCACAAGAAGCCGTGTGGCAAGTCCATGGTAATCACCGTGTGACACACATAACTATTCCTACTGTCTTATTTATATTGGAACCTCTATCGTGAATGTGATGAGTATTCGGTCTATTCGAGTCATCAGCCACTCTATTTAAGAATCAACTACAAAAGATTCACTCAGTTTTATGTCTTTTAATCAGTGATTTTTGACAGATTTACGCTAAATCAGAGAATCTGAGCTTAATAAAAAGCAAAATGTAGTAAAAGTGAGTAGTGAAACTTACTCAAGTTTACTACTTTTATCACAATTGTAGCATTACGTGCAGCCATCAAACGGTTGTAACTATGTCCACGTCGTAAAATAGATTATAGATAGATATATAAGTAAATGAGTATGACTAAGTAATAACAACTGACCTACTTGGTTGTAGTAGTAGTAGTAGTAGTAGTAGTAGTAGTAGTAGTAGTAGTACTAGTAGTAGTAATAGTAGTAGTAGAATTGATACCAGTAGTAGTTGTTGCCTTTGTTATTGTTGTTGTTGTTGTTCATGTTGTAAAAAGAAATATATTAATGATAACATCAACAATGTAGCAATGATAAGGATGATATTGATAATGATAGTAACAATTAAAATAATAATAGTAATGATAATAATAGTAATGATAATAATAATAATGATAAGTAGTAGTAGTAGTAGTA
>NC_059297.1:7861910-7864410 GCF_017591435.1 Portunus trituberculatus
TCTCTCTCTCTCTCTCAGTGCCACGCAAATCAAATGTCTGCTTAGCGTGGATTTATTGATTTTTTTTTTTTTTTATTTGAGAGCAGCAACAGTACCAGCAACACCAGTAGCAATAGTAGTAGAAGTAGTAGTAGTAGTAATATTATTATTATTATTATTATTATTATTATTATTATTAGTAGTAGTAGTAGTAGTAGTAGTAGTAGTAGTAGTAACAGCAGCAGCAACAGCAACAGTAGTAGTAGTAGTAGTAGTAGTAGTAGTAGTACTAGTACTAGTAGTAGTAAAAGTAGTAGTACCAATAGCAGCAAATATAAGTAGTAGTATCAGTAGCAGTTGTAGTAGTAGTAGTAATAGTAGTAGTATTAATAGTAGTAATAGTAGTAGTAGTAGTAGTAGTAGTAGTAGTAGTAGTAGAAATAGTGGTAATAGTAGTAGTAGTAACAGCAGTAGTAGTAGCAATATAGTTACTGATTTTGGTTTGGTTTGGGTATTGGAAGACGTGCTAAAACTCAAGTAATTAGTATTGTTGGTGCTGTATCTTCTTATATAGATCTCTAGTGTTAATTCTTCATTTATTCAACGCGAATATAATTTCTGCTCTTCTTTTTGTATACGATGATGGAAAGAGCTCCATAAACCTAACTAGATAAGGGCAGGCTTTCATATGACAGTTCTTGTATAGAACATATGTATTTGTCAACCACATTCATAAATATATCTTTTTAAACTCGCTATTGACTCACACCAACAACATAATTACTGAATGTACCAATCATCTACCACTTTATTTGAGGACCAATTTTTCTCATTCTTTCATTTAAATATTTTTTCCTATCAAACTTGAACCTGTTACTTTTATCACTTCCTGTTTGGTAACCCTTTGGATTTTGTAATATTCTTTGATAGTTTCTTGTTAGTCTGTAGAGTTAAGAGGTTTTAAGAGATTTGAAAGACCTCGTTGTCGGCAAATACCAAATACAGGTTCATTACTTACATATAGTTTTTATTTTTGTAGATAAGCTGAGTGAATGTCGGCAATGATTTACCTGTTTACTTTTTATTGCTAACTGCTTTAGTGATGAGTTTACAATAAAAGTTATGTACATTTTGATAATTACTTTCAGAATGATACTTCAAGATCTATCACTTTTTTTTTCTATATTTATTTCTCTCTTTGATTTATATCGAAGAATGAAACCAGAGATATTCTCATATTTTGTTCACATCATTGTTTTCTGATGTTCATTTGTAGCAGATAGCAAAAATATTTCTGGTTTTCGTAAGCGCATAATACTTTTATTCTCTCTCTTTGTTTTGCCATTACATTGTTATTGATTAAGGATGATTTTTAGTGTCTTCTCAAATATTTCCGTGTTTCAGGTTCATGAGAGTAAGCAAGAAAAATTTTCTCAAATAAGATAGTGGAGTACTGTAATTGACTTAAAAATCAGGTTGTTAGTGAGGATTAACCATTGAACCTTAAGAGAGATTAGATTAATTTACACGTGGAAATTAGAGGTGGATAAAGTGAGGTTTATAGAGGAACTGATTTCTTACAACTTTCCTCATATTTTCTGTTCGCCTTATGTTTCTTCGGTGCAGCTCTCATGAACATGAAGGTGAAAACAATTAATCATATATTTTAAAGGGAGCTTGGCTGAGTCTATTGCGACTCCATGTCTTAAGTGTGCACTGATAAATTGCCTTTGTCATCTCATTAACAAGGTGCATTTATCTAGATTTGCCTTCATCGGAGAGGACGCACTCATCGTTGCGTCCTTTTAAGAATTAATACTTATTGTTTCCTAATCATTTGTGACTCATTTGTGAACTTGCCATCGCCAGGACAGTGACTCATCTGGGAGTTAATTCTAAGTTGCTTTGGCATCTTTAATCTTATTTCCACGTCATGCATTGAGTGTCTTGACTTGTTGAGTATCTTTACGATTATTGTCCTGCTTTGTCTCCAGATGGTATTTTATTTCGCTGTTGTGACTTTCTGACACATTTTACTATCCTCTACGTTTGGAGGGTATTTTAGTGAGGTGTAAAGCCTTTTGATTGTCTATGAAAGTCATGTGTAGCTAACTTCATCCGTGGCACAGATAAACACACACACACACACACACACACACACACACACACACACACACACACACACACACACACACACACACACACTCTCGCGCGGGCGGTTCCACATGTTTTTTCTTCCTCATTCAGTTGTGATATAAATGCGTCATCTCCTAACTATTGTTTTTGTTATCTCCATATTTATCGCGGTCTCTGTTTGGCTACCAATAATTTTCTAGAGTTTCCTGATCTACTCACAATGTTTCCCTTCCTCGTTGTCTTTATGTGCATAAAAATTCTTATTCTATAGTTAGGTTGTTAATTCTGAACTGTTTATTATGACACGTATTTCATATTTTTAGGTAGTGTGAAGGGAACATGAGTAAAAGAGTGAGTCATATTCTCTCTCTCTCTCTCTCTCTCT
>NC_059297.1:7866910-7871910 GCF_017591435.1 Portunus trituberculatus
AAGCAGAAAGACGACGCGCCGTAACCTCAAAACGTCGGCAGGAAGGAAGATAGAAGAGGAGAAGGAGATAAAGAATAGAAAAAAGAGAAAGGCAAAGGAGCTGTTTGAAGAGAAGACTGACCCACTTGGCCGTGCCTTCTGTCAGAGCTGCGCACACTCATGTCACCCGTTGCCTTCTCGTCGCCATGCTGCGGAAAGAATTCCTCGATCAGGAAATGCGTACCTTATTGCATTACCTCCCCCATCTCCCAGAAGGAAACCACTACGGCGGTTTCTTGAAACTCTGAAAATAATTTAATTTCATGCTGTAACAAAGAAGACATTACGCAATGAAGCTTGTGTCTTACTTAATTAAAGGCCCTTGTAATTCCAAAGAAGAGACCAGTACTCTACATCTTTTTTAAACTCTGAAAATAGTAAGAGTGAAATGTTGTAACAAAGAAGACATTATCCTACGAAGCTTTCGTCTCACAGAATTACGTTTTACAAATTCCCAGAAAGAAACTGATACCTTTCTTTAAAGCCTAAAAATAGCACAACTAAAATGTTATAACAAAGAACACATTATCTTATGAAGCTTGCGTAGCTTTTCATTACGACCTCATAACTCCAAGAAATAAAGCAACATCCAGAGTCTCCTTACAGTAAAAACATAATTACTTAACTGCTGTAACAAGGAGGTCATTATGCTTACTTAAGAACGTGTTAGTCATACCACTCCAGTGTTAAGTTTTACGAATACGTTCATTAATCAGACGGAACGTGAGAGATGAAAAGTGCACCTTGCAGACCCTTCTGGGATCGTGCAGGGAGTCTTGCTGGGCCGTGTTTTGGTCCTTCTCGGATTTCTTGTTTACATTTAATTATCGTGCAACTCTTCTCGTTTTCAGTGCCCGCCCCACCACTCTGCCCATCCACCCTTCAGTCCTGCATCCACCTCCCTCACCCCACATCCTTTCCTTCCAAATCCTCAGCTTCTCTTCTTCATCTTCCTACCTTTTCACACTTTTCATCCAGTTTTTTCTTCTCTTTTTGTGCAATTTAGCCTTTCGTGAGAGTTCTAAGGAAATTAACACTCAGCTTTTCTATGTTGACTAGAAAATAGGCTAATCTGGTGATGAAGTATGTGATGAGTTGTTGTTACTATTGGTGTTGCTGTTGATATATATGCCATTGCTGGTGTTACTGGTGGCCTGAGGGAATGTGGCAAAGACCTTGTTTGGGTACCAGAGACATTGATGAAGCGGCGTGGAGCGTTGAGCGGGACGTTATGGTATTAGGTGTTGAGGAAGAATGGAGGTACTGAGTGAGGAATGAGGACGTGATGGCATAGTTAGTTGTCGTCAAGGGAAGGTTTAGGAATATATTTTGTAATACTTCGTACGTCGTATCGCCATTAAATTCAAAAGGCTGTAGCTGAAGTTACACGGATGTTTTACAGTTCTTGTGACATATTAACAAGATTTATACATGATTAATAGGATAAACATTTATAAGAAATCGGCTTAACTCGGCTTTTGAAAATAGTCACAGCTTAAGAGCCAGCGTTTCAGAATACGAGCTCTAGTACTGGGATAAGTTAATGTGACAAAGTAGCAGACGGAGGAGGAGGAGGAGAAGGCTGAGTAGGAAGGAGTAACGAAGAAATACGAAGAAACAGACGATAATTATATGAATGCGGGGGAATGTTGGGAGAGAGATCGTGGGTGTATAGGAGGGAGGAATAGCAAAGAGTAAGGGAGGAAAGGGGAGGAGTGATGAGGAAGAGGAAAGGAACGTGCAGTTGAGGAAGAAGGACTGGCGACGTGCCCACTTCAGCGCTTTGTCTCGCGTCCTTCATATCTTTCCCCTCGTTAAGTTGCAGTATCTTCTTTCCTTCACATTTCCTCGTTTTATTTCCTTCATGTCGCTTCTGCTTTTATTCCTTCTCCTCCTCCTCCTCCTCCTCCTCCTCCTCCTCCTTCTCCTCCTGCATCACCCACAAACTGGCTTCTTCATACATCGTGATATATTTGGCACAGACACACGCTATATGTTGAAGGTGCTGAGTGGCGGGTCAGCGGAAGGCCGTCACAGGGAGGGGTTGTCGAGGCCAGCTGGGAAGCGAAAGTTTTAGCGAGAAGAAAAGAAATCACATGTGGAACAGATGCAAACCCGCGGCTCTAAGTTTTGCCAGACATGCCTCATTTGGTTGAGTAAGGAAGTTGAGGGTGCCCAGCGGTTGGAGTCACTGTAATCTGCTACCGACTGTGTTGGCCTTGCTCTCTGTAACTTGCTGCTGAATGTCCGACTCCTTGTCGAGTATAGCTACCAAGTTAGATACATGCTCGTGTGTTTATACACATATACATACATACATACACATATACACATATACACATATACACACATATTTATATTTAGAAATGAATTGTAAAACATCTTTACATACAACATTCAGACAATGGTATTTATGGTGATTAGCTTGCACATTCAGATAAAAATATTCATACACATACATACATACAATACAATGTATACATACATGCTTACACACTAACGTAAATGATGACCGTACCAAAAAAGTAAAAACACATTACCTGAAACATACAGAACAACGCTTACGATCTAACAATTCTCGAGCAACCTTCACTTTTTGACAAGTACAGACAGATGCACACACACACACACACACACACACACACACACACACACACACACACACACACACACACACACACACACACACACACACACACACACACACACACACACACACACACACACACACACACACACATATATATATATATATATATATATATATATATATATATATATATATATATATATATATATATATATATATATATATATATATATATATGTAAACAACACAACAAATCACCATATACAACAGCACGGTGGCATCAGGCAGCTTCTGTGTATTCAGGTTTACGACGTCACTTAAACCATCAAGGGCTGCATGGTTGGCGGTGGCGTGAGAGTTGGCCAGCGAGGACCCTGCCGTAAGAGGATGCATGGCGCCAGGCAAGCACTGAGTCACGATCAACAGGAACATACTTGCCCAAGGCCATCATGTAAACTAGGAATGATTAATATTGGTGTAGCCTGTCGGTAGATCATGCTTGCCTCGCGCGCTAAACACACTTCTGTTCAAGGCGAAGGAAGTAATGGAAAGGCATCCGTCACTTAGAAGTCCATATTTTTAGACATTTTTTGGGTCTCAAAGACTCAAATTTTTATGAATATCTGAAGAAAGATTGACATGTTGTATATATGTGTGTTTCAGAAAAGCAAAATAATGAAAACTGTTGATTACTGCCTGCACTCGTGTTGTTAGTAAAAAGGACGACCAATCGTCATACTTTCAAGTATCCTTGTCAATAATAGGAAAAATTATTACATTTTGCAGTGTGTCTAGAGAGAGAGAGAGAGAGAGAGAGAGAGAGAGAGAGAGAGAGCATTGTTATTCATCACATGGGTGATAATAGTGTAAAAAAAGCAATTATAGTTCCTAAGGCAGTACAATATGTTAGGGAGTTCCTGTACAACACATCGAGATAAGCACTGTCACAACGAAGTCTTTTTGCAATTTTTTTTACTCTTTCTGGAGCTGCGGTATAGCAGTCCCTCTCTTCCTCCACATTATCTATGCCCTTGGTCACATGTAATAAAAGGATGTCATTATTTCTCATAAAATCCTACTATCTTATCAGTCTGCAAAAGACCCTTTTGACGAGCCATGCAGCCTTGAAGCGCAAGGTTGCTGCTCTCGTAAGTGGAACACAAGCAGTAAACATAAACATGCATCGTGGCAGTGGAATGACTGATGAGCCATAATCAAATTTATAGTTACTCATTATTTTTTATCATCTTTTACATCATAATGACAGTGTTAAAAAGTTATAAAAATCTTTATTAATGTGCAATGTTGAATGGTAAATATTTGTAGAAAGTCACAAATATGATAAAAACAGCAATATAGATTAGCAGCATGCTTTGAAGAAATTATTTCATCACTCTAATTTCAAACATGTAAAACACAAGTCTTAATATGATTTATATGTAGCTTCTAGATTTCCAGCGTAACCATAATAAATAAATGAATTAATTAGATTAGTCAGAAAATAGATAGGTACGTAGAAAAGAAGGTACCAATGGCAGAAGTATTTGTTGAGAATGATAAAAGAATGCAATGTTTCTTTTAATTAAAAGAAACACTTTCATTAAACACAAAAAGAGTGGAAATATTTCTTGAAAATAATAAGAAATGCAATGTTAAACACTTTTATCAAACAGAAAAAAATACTGAAAATACTAAAAATAAAATTAGTTTCCTCATAAAAAGACGAAGAGTATTGAAATATAACATTAATTATTTCATTAAACTGATATAGATAGCTAACAAAAAATAATAAACAAATATTTTTTTTCACCAAATAGAAGAAGAAAATGAAAAAAAGAAATAATCAGTGCACCAGCTTGGGAACACGTGGTGATGTATTGTTCTTCAAGACATTACGAAAAGGAAGCGTGTAACAAATATCAGCGATAAGAGCTTCCTCACGAACAAAGGGCAGGACGTCACACTGATACATGCAGTGACGTGATGACGCCAGGCCAGTGTGGTTAGGTTCTTCTTAACTCTCTTACATAATCTTTTTTTTCTTTCTTTTCCATCCTTGTTTTGTTTGAAGATAAAGAACAGTATCAAACTAGAGATCCGAAATAATACTTCACAATCAAACATCTATTAAGAAGAAATGAAACAGATACAAAGTAATTCAGTGATACAAAAACAATCCACAGAATAACCAAATGTTACCCTCGGGAAGGAGATTGAGATCAGTAAACCGTTAGACACTTAGATATCAAAAAACATCTATAAAAGTAAAAGAGTGATGAATAATTGTTTAGCCGCCCTCTCTGGTGTTCAGTGTTCAGTGTTGTTCAATGTTTGTAACTTATCAGACTGCGATTTTAGGTCTGATCATAAG
>NC_059297.1:7876910-7891910 GCF_017591435.1 Portunus trituberculatus
TAGAAATAATCTTTTTCTATATTCTTTTTTCTGTTATATTTTCTTGATTTCACACTCCTTTCCTAATTATTCGTTCCTGCATGGTTTTGAAGCTACCAGTGGCTAGTGAGGAACCTTAGCATTTTTTCCTTGCCATCCGTGACAGATAGCAAAGGTGTGCATAGTGAGTGGGTGTATAGCAATATTAATATTTCCTCCAACAGACTTAGTATCCACACCTTACACTTCGATGCTCTCAGCTTTTTTCTTAATTCAAAGCAGCTTCAACAAGTGGATTTTGCCGTAGGGAGGCGGTGGCGCAGTGGATAAGGTGGTGAGTGTGGGATAGGGTGTGGTCCACGGTTCGAATCCCACCACGTACAGCCTTAAAACACTTTACCATTTGTCGAGTGGTTTAAAGTTACCTACATGTCACCATGATACCCAGGTTCTAGGTGGTTACACCCGATGAGCTCGGGTGGTAATATGGGTACCACTATAAATAAAATTGCCTGCGCCACTAATGGGCGGAAGCTGAACAGCGCTTCCTACACACTTTTCAAATGAGCCTACAGGCGCTATAGGCCTTACCGTAAAAAGAAAAGAAAAACTAACCTCATGATTATTTACTCGTCTTTGTAGGACCTCATAATATATTGCATGCATATGAATTTATTGCAGGATTAAGGCTTTCTCTTTTAATCGTGAAATTAAATTGTATAACATTCTATATTTTCTACTTTGGCTTATGCATTCTGCTTTATTTCTCTTCCTCCTATTCCGTCAAGCCTTCTTTTCTTCTTCCTCAGAACATCTATTTTCCATTGATGATTTTTACCTTGCCGATGTTGTTGGTATTTACAAGTTCAAAACTCTTATGACATTGTAAACCAGCAAGAACCTTAGTAGCTTGTAAGTACGAGTACATGCTGCTTGAAAGGAAACAAGCTCACTTTGCCTCCACTCAGCCAGGAGTAAATCAGGGATCTGTAAATTATGACACAAACTTGCTAATCAACTACATGTGTAGTCTTACATTTTCAGCCTAGTTGTAGTTCAAATCATATTTCTTAATATTATCATCCAAGCTTACAAATCACATAAATGCTTATTCATGCACTTATACTTGTCTTTGCAGTAGCCAGTTTCATTCGAATCAGGCACTTCTAAGATACGACTCAAACAGACTTGCATACTTTTGCATTTACAGTCGATGGAATCAGTTTTCTTTAACTTATGAGCCTAGTCTGCTAATCGCTCCTGTGCAGTATATTCTCTTACAGTTATAACAATTATAACAGTTATAACAGTAAGACCTGACAACCCTTTATTTAATATATACATTCTTAAGTTTAATCTCTTATTTGTTGAAGTTGGCAGCCTCGTTCAAATCAGGTTATCCGAAGTTATAAATGAAGACTTCTAACCATCTACGTAATATATTCACTCTTACATCTAATCTCTTATTTGTTTCAGTAACCAACGTTGTGACACCAAGGCATCACTCTAGTGATTGGTGCCGACAGCTCTGCTGTAATTCCCTTCACTCCATAAGAGTGTCACGTATTTTCACCATCTGACAGAAACTCATCACTCTCGTCTTCCCTTTTTTCCATCCTGCAGTGCAAATACAATTACCAAAACCACTTTCATTCTCATAAACTCAAATTTTACTTGATGCGTATTGTCCTAGATTTTCTTTTTCCTTTCCCTTTTGCCATGACTCTTGCTGTTTCGCCCTCCGCTTGCTTTTTTTGTTTTTTTATTTCTTACTTTTTTTGTTTTTCATATGACGGTCGCCGCTCCTCGCAGGTAGGTAGCAGCCCCCCACACACACACACACACACACACACACACACACACACAGAGAGAGAGAGAGAGAGAGAGAGAGAGAATGTGTGAAAACGGGTGGGATTGTAATATGTTGCAGTACATCCTTATAAAGCATATAAAGATTAACCAATATATATATATATATATATATATATATATATATATATATATATATATATATATATATATATATATTTTTTTTTTTTTTTTATTTATTTATTTTTTTTTTTGTGAGAAAGGATAATAACGAGCAACTCAGTGAAAATAAAGATATGATCATACAAAGCTGATGTACACTCTTGGGCAATGTAGACAAGTTTCGTGCCACATTCACTCCAATTGTATTTTAATCGTTTTCCTCAATTTCAAATCCTCTGTTAAGAATCTACTTACAAAACTTGACTATTAATAGATTCTTAAGAGGTTAAAGAACTTAAGAAGGAGAGGGCCCTAAATACAGTGGAGGTAAGTGTGATAGATCACTTGATCCGATTCTTTAGAAGATTTTTTTTTGCCATTGATATGTATTACCTCGAGGCCTTGGGATGATGCGGTTGTCTCTGAGAATGGGGCTCAGGAAAGGACTGGACATCAGTGGGTGTCCTTAAAGAGCTCAATATGTAGCCACAACGCAACAGATACCTTGGGGGTCCTCCCACGCCTCCCTCAGAATATACGGGAGGAAGGTTAAGGGAAGGCAAAACAGGAGGCAAGGCAAGGCAAGGCAGGCAGCTGCAACACAATACCGTTACGCTTCCACAACAAAATCTTAAACAAACACATCGTCTTTTGTATCTATCTACCAATGTGCATGTATATATATATATATATATATATATATATATATATATATATATATATATATATATATATATATATATATATATATATATATATATATATATATATATATATATATATATCCTGTCAGTCTTAAACTAATTTTTTTCTTATTTTTTCGTTTCAAGACAAGGACACACACAAAAAAAGAGGAACCTCATTCAATTGCTGTTTCTAATTTGTTAATCAGTGAAGTAGATTTTAATTAAGTTTAAAAAATGCTCAGAATGTCATCCAATATGCTAGGAAAACACATAAAATATACATAAATTTCCAGGAAAAGTCGTGCAGGAAATATCGTGACAATCATTCGTAAAAGGAAGGCTTACCGTTATGGTTATGAGTGTACACTTTGAATTTTTGTTTCTTGTGTCTGTGGCCATGGGGATGTTGAGGGAGTGGGGCTGTGAAGGCAACGGTGCTTGGAAGGAGAGACGGGAAAAAAAATGTCCTTGATTGGTTGGCCTGAGCACCTGTTGACCAATCAGGTGTCAGAACGTGCCGATGTGCTGTGGATGCATCATGCTCACGCTTCCTTAGCCAATCAGCGGTCGCTTCACTCACTCCTGAGTAATTTTGGAAGTTTTGTTTAGTGGCGTTACTTTAAGGAGGTTTGTATTGTGTTTGTGTATGTTTGGATTTATTTTTTCATGATATGTTTCCATTGTTTGTTGCATTTTCCTTTCTTTTTTTATTGTTTTGCTTTTCCTTTACCTTTTCAACAGTAATAAAAAACAGCAGCAACAGCATCAGCATCAACAACAATAGTAGTACAAACAGCAGCAACAGCAGCAGTAACAACAACAATAACAACAACTAAAACAAAAGAAACAACAATAGCAACAACAATAACAACAGCAACAGCAACTACTACTACTACTACTACTACTACTACTACTACTACTACTACTACTACTACTACTACTACTACTACTACTGGTGCTGCTGCTCTTCTTTTTCTTCTTCTTTCGTTAGCATTGTCATCTTCTTCATGTGTGTGTGTGTGTGTGTGTGTGTGTGTGTGTGTGTGTGTGTGTGTGTGTGTGTGTGTGTGTGTGCATGCTTGTCTATATCTGTCTATCTACCTATCAGTCTTTTCATATTAAGCTCGAAAGGAATTCGTAAAACGCTGAGGAGGTTGGCATTGGGTGAAGGAGGAAGGAGGAGAGAAAAAAATGAGTGAGAGTATGAATTCAAGTGTATGGAGTCATTTTCTGAAAGCAGTGTAAGTAGGTACTAGAGAGAGAGAGAGAGAGAGAGAGAGAGAGAGAGAGAGAGAGAGAGAGAGAGAGAGAGACGAAAGACGAGAGGAGAGAAAAGTAAAAACAAACATGCCAGTAGTCAGAAAGGCAGAAAGACAGGCATGCAGCTAAATAGACATACAGATGGACAGAAAAAGCAGACAAAGAAAGGGAAGCAAACAAAGAATGAAGAAACAAACTAAAGAACAATACCATGTCCCTCGATTCTCTCTCTCTCTCTCTCTCTCTCTCTCTCTCTCTCTCTCTCTCTCTCTCTCTCTCTAAATCATTCGTTTCATGCACACTCCTCCGACTCTCTCACTCTCACTCTTTCTTTCTTTTCCCTTTCTTTCTTTCTCTCTCTCTCTTCCTCTCTGTCACTCTCCCCTCCCCCTTTCTCATTTTCTTTGGGTACCACCATCTGCCTCACTCGAAGCTGCATGGAGGAATCGATTACTTTTTGTTCTTCTGTAATTGAGTTCAGTGGAGAACTTGCGGATCTATATCGTGTTTGATTGAACTGATGATGTTGACGATGGTGGTGGTGGTGGTGGTGGTGGTGGTGGTGGTGGTGGTGGTTTGGGAGATCCGAGTATGACTCATTACTACAGCTGTCATCACCGCCGCTCTCCGTATCCATGGCTGTGGTAATAATGGTGATGGTGGTAGTGGTGGTAGTGGTGATGGTGGTAGTGAACAATCGTAGTAGTAGTAGTAGTAGTAGTAGTTGTAGTAGTAGTAGTAGTAGTAGTAGTAGTAGTAGTAGTAGTAGTAGTAGTATTTAGTAGTAGTAGTAGTAGTAGTAGCAGTTATGACAGCAAAAACATTATGAATATGAAACTACTTCTGTTGGTGATGGTGGTGGTGCTACTACTACTACTACTACTACTACTACTACTACTACTACTACTACTACTACTACTACTACTACTACTACTACTTGTTGTTGTTGTTGTTGTTGTTGTTGTTACTGCTGTTGTTGCAATTGTTATTTTTATCATTGATATTCATACTATTATTATTATCATTGCTATTATTATTATTATTATTATTATTATTATTATTATTATTATTATTATTATTATTATCCTTATTATTGTTATTACTATAGTCATCGATCATCATTATATTTGTTTAATTTTGACCTTGGTTGCGGTGTTGGTGGTTGGTGTGACTGACGAAGACTGTGGTAATACGGTTGGTGAGTTTAGGTAATAATATGGTTGTTGTTGTTATGGTGGTGGTGGTGGTGGTGGTGATAGGAGTGATGATGGTAGTGACAATAGTGGGGTTGATATCTGTTCGTTATTCCTATTGTGTCCGTCCATTAGTTATTTGTTTGATTTTTTTGCATAGTAACTCTTCCTTTTCATCGTGTTCCTGTTTATAGCCTTGTTGTTGTGGTGGTGGTGGAGATCGGTGTTGGGGGGCGACAGTCGTGTCAGCACAGATGTCTGCCAGCGTCACCCTTAGTGTTGATGTCGGCAGCGGAGCGATGGTGGTGAGTCATCCTTGGTTCTTACTCAGTCCTTCCTTCCTCCCTTCTTTCTCTCTTTTTTTTCTTTCTATTTTTTTTTTTTTTTACATATGTCATGTTTTGGTAACAATGGATGCTGTGCAGGGCCGCAGCGTGGATGAGTGACAGGTAGTGAGAGGGTGCGCGGACAGACAGATAGCAGCAGGATAGGACAGAGCTGACGGGATGAACAAGGAAAACATAGGCTGGGGATAACTTAATGGGAACGTGTAGTTTACAAAAAAAGTGTAACATTTAGAGATTATGGAATTAGTTATAAATGTAATATAGAAAATACAGAACATATATACGACTAAAAAGATTCAGATATAATTGAAATAATATAGCAACGGACTGAAGAATTGCAAAAAAGACAGTAAATAAAAGTTTGAGATTCCACTGTAAGAGGAAACTGATGGAAGGAAGGACACACAAAAGAAAAAAAAAAAAAACAGATAGCGTCAATGTGTATGAATAATAGAAAGAAGGACAGAGAAAAGAGACGTACATAATATCATATCATTTCAGATAACGTAAGAGAAGCAAACAAATAAGAAACAAAAGAAAAGACTCAAATAGTGAAAAATAATAATGACTAACTAGGAAAGCTTTAACAACAAAGAAGAAAACAAACAAACTGACACACTTATATAGATAAACTTAAACAAAACGCTCATAATGACCCTTTTGTTTTTACCTTTGTGTTTCTCTCAGTGCGTTATCCCCCCCTCTCTCTCTCTCTCTCTCTCTCTCTCTCTCTCTCTCTCTCTCTCTCTCTCTCTGTCCAATCGTCTTTCTATCATTCCTTTCTTCTCTGTGTCTTTTAATCTTTTCTTTGTCTCTCTTTCTTGTATTCCTTTCTAACTCATGTTTCTCTTATTCCTTTCTCTGTCTCCGTCTCGTAATCTTTGTATCTTCTTTCTTGGCATCTTCTCTCTTTCCACATTACATCCTTCTGCTCCATCTTGCCTTTCTCTCTCTCTCTCTCTCTCTCTCTCTCTCTCTCTCTCTCTCTCTCTCTCTCTCTCTCTCTTTCTTTTTTTTTTTCCTTTTTTTTGCTTCCGTCTATCATCCTCTGCCGAAACTTTAACTCACAGAGGCATTCAGGACGCCCATAAAAACTGAGATAAACTGAACACAAAAAGGAGAAGGAAAAAAAATAAATAAGAGAGAGGAAAATCAAGACAACAAGGGACTGAATCTGCAACAGAACCCAACTGTCACTAAGAAAGCCCCGGAGAGCACCACCCTGAGGAAGTCCTGATTCGCTCTGGAAATGCCTGGAGGTGGGTAGAAGGGAAGCGGCGCCTGGACGAATGAATGCAGGAAGAGAGGCGGAGGGTGGAAAGGGAAAAGAGGGGGGAGGAAGATGAGGGCGGCTAGAAGGACGGACGGCATGGCGTAAGTGAGTGAGTGGCCTCGTCACCGTAGTGTTTTCAAGTGGCCTTTTTGGGTGCAGAGAGGACGCCGCGGCACATGTACTCGAGGGAAAAGGAGAGAAAGAAGACCAGAGACGAAGACAGTGGAATTGGAGATTATAGAGACGATAGACAGATAGATAGATAGATAGATAGATAGATAGACAGACAGACAGATAGATAGATAGATAGATAGATAGATAGACAGAGAGAGAGAGAGAGAGAGAGAGAGAGAGGAGAGAAATGGGATTAGGAAAAACAGGAAGACTGAAAAAGGAAGAAAAAAAAATGTAAATCGCGTTTCAATCAGGATGCACCTTTTTTTCTTCTTTTCCCTTTTTTCCCCTTCCTTTATCTCTTTGTGGTGGTCCTCATCTAATTTTTCCCCTACACACCGTCCTCCTCATCCTCCTCTTTGCATATACTGTCCATCGTACCATCAGTGGCAGACGAGAGAGAGAGAGAGAGAGAGAGAGAGAGAGAGAGAGAGAGAGAGAGATTAAGGTGTAGAAGAGTGGCAGGAAAGAGGGATGAAGGGAGAAAAAAAGTGTGAGATCATAATAGGGGATTTTTTCCAGCGTGGAGTGTTTGGGCGGGAGTTGAGGCGAGGGTGCGACTTGTGCTCTGCTCCTTTGCCGATTTCAGATTAAAACACCTCAAGTGGCTGGTTCTTGTCCTGTCCTTTACCCTCCCTAGCCCTGCCCTCAGTCAGTCTCTTTCATCATCAGTGGTAAAGCTCTTCCACCTCCCCCTCTCTCTCTCTCTCTCTCTCTCTCTCTCTCTCTCTCTCTCTCTCTCTCTCTCTCTCTCTCTCTCTCTCTCTCTCTCTCTCTCTCTCTCTTTTCTCTCTACCTCTACAGAAATCCTCGATGTTAATCTTCTTCCTTTCTATCTATCTTTTCCTCTTCTTCATTCTTTCGTCTTCTTTTCACCTCCTTCCTTTTTTCTTATTATATACTTTTCCTCTTCCTTCCTTTCTGTATTTCCTCCTCTTCCCCTTCCTTGTGGTTCTTTCTTTCTTCCTCCTTTTTTCCTTTGATATTATGTTCCTTCTTTCCTTCTTTCCTCTTTCAACCTCTTTTTTTTCAGCAGGACATTTATTTTCTTTCTTTTGATGAACGGAAAGCAGCACGAAATAAGGGCACGTAAAGGGTTGTGTTTTTGTTGTTGTTGTTAGGGGTGGTGGTGATAGTGGTGGTGGTGGTGATGGTGTTGGTAGTAATTTTGTTGTTGTTTTTATTATTGCTCATGCTGTTGTTGTTCATTTTTATCATCCTTATTATTATTATTATTATTATCATCATCATCATCATTATTATTATTATCATTATAGTTATTATTTTATTACTATTATTATTATTATTATCATTATTATTATTATTATTATCATCATCTTGATTATTATTATTATTATTTTTGACGGAAGTGTGAATGTGTGGTGGCTTGCTTGTCTGGGCCATCCGTTGTGGGATTGTCGGCCTACGTACTAGCTACGAATATAGATAGATAGATTATCACCATCATCATCATCGAGGTGTGACAGGACTCGTGACGCAAACTGTGACTGACGTGATCCCGCCACATTACAGCAGAATGGAGAACATTGCGTCAGTGTGCGGTAGTCATGACACCTCCTCCCCGCGATCCCCGTTCCACAAGCTCTCCTCCTCTCCTCCCTACTTCTGCTGGTTTCCATTCTTTTTTCTCCAAGCTGTCTACCACCCTCCAACACCCCATTCTTTTCCTTCTCAATGTTTCTCTCCCTTTTCCCTTTCCTTTAACTTCCTATTCTTTTCTCTTCACTCTGCTTGGTTCCCTAAAAAGGCTATCTATCTCTTTCTTCTCAATATTTCTCTCAGTTCCCACCTAAACTGCTTTTTCTCTCCTCCAAATACTCATTCTTCTCCTTTCAAGCAGCATACATCTCGTCAACACCTTCCCTTTCCCACTCAGTATCCCGTTCCCTCCTTCTCCCTTCCCATCCCAAACACCCCTCTCCTTCACCCACATAGTCCTTTTTCTCTCTTCAACCCACTCTTCCTCGTTACTAAACCACACCACCTCCTCCAATTTCCTCCCCCTCTTTACTTCCCTTCCCTCTTTAACTCCCATAGTCTCAATTTAATTTCCCTTCACCTTCCAAGTTCTCATTCCTCCTCTGAAATGTCTCCCTCCTTCCTTCCCCACCCTCCACTTCACAAAATTCTTTCTTTCCTTCATATTTCATCTTTCCCTCCTTGCATTACGAGAATCCCCTCTTTCCCTTCATTCTCCCCTCTCGCTCCTCCGTCTTTCCCTTTTATTATTCCTACAGTCACCCCCTTTTCTCTTTCCCATTTCCTCTTTTCTTTCCACCCTCTCTCTCTCTCTCCCTCTATTCCTCTCCTCTTGTACTTCCCATGCACCTCCTCCCGACCTTTGTTTCACCCTACACATGATGCAGCGATGATTGATGACCTTCCTGCACTTCCTCCACTTCTGCCCCTTCCACACCACTTCCACCCACAGTCCCCCATTGAAGACATCACCCCCTAATATTTGCAGCAACACCGGAAGTCCACGTGCAACACCTGCCCTTACCCTTACTTCTAAATCCGTACCACCTACGTCTTAAATAGCCCATCCATACCCCTTCCTTCCTCCCTCCTCCACTTTCGCTATAGTGCATCTCCATCTTCACTTGGCCAGCTAATCATTACTTTATTTTTGTATTGACTTAGGTGTGTACGTCTGTTCAGTGATGTGTAATGAGTTGTACTGTTGTGAATACTTTCTGTAAAGAGTATGTAGACTATCTAGAAGTGTCTTAGTTCATTTCATCAGTAAAGTTTTCTTAGTTGTAACGTTGTATATTCTTGCATTATGAACTAGCATTGTATGTACTTCCATATCAACAGTTCATGAAGTGGTTGGTCCATTTCATTTGTCTTTCTCATACTTGATACAGCAGCTACTCTCTCTCTCTCTCTCTCTCTCTCTCTCTCTCTCTCTCTCTCTCTCTCTCTCTCTCTCTCTCTCTCTCTCTCTCTCTCTCTCTCTCTCTCTCTCTCTCTCTCTCTCTCTCTCTCTCTCTCTCTCTCCTCCTCCTCCTCCTCCTCCTCCTCCTCCATCCCACAATGCGTCCCCAGCTGCCTCTTCAAGTGAACCTTCCCTCCCTCATTGATTCTCACCCCCGTCAGCCTTACTTCAGCAGTCTCCCAAGGCATTACTTTTACAGATGCCCCTTCTACTGGCATACTTCCTACATAGCTCAATAGGTAGCCTTCCCTGCCCATTGTCTACATCACTACAGCCCTGCTATCGCTATATCCTCACCATGAGAACACAGTACGCTGCCACAATCACCAGTGCAGTCATCACCATTAACCCCCACTAACACCATTAATGTGTCTCTTTCAGCCCCATACATAGAAATAAGCTTATCGTCATTATTGCCACTAAAAGCACCCACACCAGTCAAAGTTATCTGGCACGTGTAATATTATGGACAATTAAATCCCTCATAGCGTAATGGAAAGAGAGAGAGAGAGAGAGAGAGAGAGAGAGAGAGAGAGAGAGAGAGAGAGATTTAACACTAACAATGTATATCAAGCAAATGACGGTGAGACTTAATAAAAAAAATATAAAACTTCAAAGGCTTACAAAATTCTCTCTCTCTCTCTCTCTCTCTCTCTCTCTCTCTCTCTCTCTCTCTCTCTCTCTCTCTCTCTCTCTCTCTCTCTCTCTCTCTCTCTCTCTCTCTCTCTCTCTCTCTCCTCCTCCTCCTCCTCCTCCTCCTCCTCCTCCTCCTCCTCCTCCTCCTCCTCCTCCTCCTCCTCCTCCTCCTCCTCCTCCTCCTCCTCCTCTCTTCTTTTATCCCTCTTCATCCTTCCCTCTCTTCTTGTTTACTCTGCGTTATTCCCCTTTGCCTACTTCATTATGTTTAGCCTCCTAGCGTGTTTTTTATTTCCTTTTTTGTTTTCCTTTCTCTCTCTTTCTCCCTGTCTCTCCCTCAGTGCCACTCATTTTCCCCTGTCTCTCTCTCTCTCTCTCTCTCTCTCTCTCTCTCTCTCTCTCTCTCTCTCTCTCTCTCTCTCTCTCTCTCTCTCTTGAATATTCTTTTTTTACCTCTTCAACGTTATCATTCTTCCTTGTGTCTCCCCTTTTCTTTTCTCTTAAGGCTATTAAGTCTCTCTCTCTCTCTCTCTCTCTCTCTCTCTCTCTCTCTCTCTCTCTCTCTCTCTCTGTGGGTGTTCAAAAGCTAATGTTTCGAGGTCTCGTTGGGCGTTGCTTCACTCTGACCGCTGAGGATGACCTTGTGGGGGAAGTGGTGAGGGTAAAGTGAGGATGGTGGGGTGATTACGTTGTTACCCCCTCCCCTCTCCTTTCTTCTCCCTTCCTTGCTTCTTCTCTCCCCTTCCCTTCTGTTCTCCTCTCCCATCCCACCCACCTCCTCTGCCTTAACTTTCCATGACCGATCTTCCTTTCTTCCTTATTTTTACGATTCTCTCTCTCTCTCTCTCTCTCTCTCTCTCTCTCTCTCTCTCTCTCTCTCTCTCTCTCTCTCTCTCTCTCTCTCTCTCTCTCTCTCTCTCTCTCTGACCATCTATATTAAGGATAAGGGCGGGGGTTCTAAGGATGTTTAAAATAGGTCACCTCACTAAATCCGGCCTGCGTCGTGGCCTTGGTGGTGCTGAGGCCCGGCTGCTGCCACTTAAGTACAGGTCATGCTGGGTGGGTGGTTGGTTTGGATTTACGACAGAGTGGTTGGGTGTGCGAAGATAGGTGCTGGTGAGTGGATCGGTGGTGGTGGTGGTAGTGGGTGGGTGGGTTGGTGTTGGTAATTTGGTAGTGGGTGAGGATTGATAGGGTGGGTGGGTGGGTGGTGGTGGAGGATGTGAGGGAGGGAGGGAGTGGGTGAGTGGGGATCCTCGCGGTGCACTCAACCGATTGGAGTCAGACAAAGAGTGTAAATTATGTACAGATTCAAGGTGTTTCTTTTTTTATGCTTCAGGTTCTTTCGATATCTGCACTAGCGTCTTTTTTTTTGTGCATGTGTTTGTATGTCCTATTTATTTATTCTTTTTCATACGAGAAGCACTTACTAAAGGGAACAAAAAAAAAAATAAATACTTGCAGAGATGTTAATGATAAAGGAAAGATGAAAAAGGCGTCATCCAAAGTTTTACAACGTTCTTTAGAAAATATGTAAATGTAGGTGTGTTTTATATGTACAGGGTCGTTCACATGCACGCCTGGTGGTTTCTTGGAGCTAATCTCATTTTTTTTTTCATGTTGATACGTTTTTTTTTTACTAATATATATTTTCTAAAGATTTCTCACTTTCAGTTCAGGTTCATTTGATTACTTTAACATTTTAATATGGCGGCACTCTTTGCTGAATATTTTATATAGTCCATATTCAGTACCTCTCCTGTGATTCTCTCTTCACCTTCATGCATAATCAAGTGTGAGTCTCGGTGGCCCCATGACTGCCAAGAGTTAAAAGGCCGCTCGAGCGTCACTACTATAGTACGTTCTTCCCCTGTAGTGGCATCACTCCCTTCTATCGAAAGGGTCAAACTCATTACGGGCCCCTAGAGCAAGCATATTAGTCCATAGAATGAGTCTCAGCACTCACATTTTCAACTTGTACTCCGTGTTGGGCCATCAGGTAAACACGTTCGTTCGCCCTCCCTTGGCCGCCTCGCTAGCCCTCCCCCTTGCCTCGGCCTCGTCATCAAGGGCCCCGCGTTACTAATGAATAATACTCGGCCAGGTATTTTCCCCAGGATGAAATTGCAGGATTTAGTATGCATTCTGAATTGTGCATCTTGTTTGCCCTGATGGATAACTGCGAGATACTAGCGAGAGGAGAGTGAATTTCTCCTCATTTGGCGGATCTGGGGAGAACGATGGCCACGTCGGGGAAGGGAAAAATGATGTATTTGTACAAAGCAGCTTAATCCGTTCCCTCGCGAGACTCGGAGGGTATAAGTTATGCATGTGCGTCTATTGGTTAGGAAGCAGGTTGGTGAGGGAGCGAGGCGAGGTGAGGGCAGGTGAAAAGAGAGAGAGTGGAGGGAATGAGGGAGTGAGTGCTGTGTTAAGAAGTGAGAGCGGGAGGAAAGGGTAAGTTGGAAAGCTGCTGGGTGTGCTGAATGAGAGAGAGAGAGAGAGAGAGAGAGAGAGAGAGAGAGAGAGAGAGAGAGAGAGAGAGAGATGACGAATGAGGTTTCCGCTTTCATCACGCTAACAAGAACAGATTCGAGGCTAAAAAAGAATAAAATTATTAGTTGAACAAAGATGAGTTGCTCATACACACACACACACACACACACACACACACACACACACACACACACACACACACACACACACACACACACACACACACACACACACACACACACACACACACACACACACACACACACACACACACACACACACACACACACACACACACACACACACACACACACACACACACACATATGAGCGAGACAGCAGTGCATGACGTCTCTACAAAGAACCTCTTAAACTGGACACCAAAAAAAGAAGAGAATGATCGTTCACAAGACGTTTCGCACAAGGGCACAGCTTAACCCCTCCCACCTCCCCTTCCATCTCCACTTCCCAACCATTGCCCAAGCCATCTTCTCCCTATCAGCCTCCACGACCAGAACACGGTTTTGTACAGGCAGACAGGCAGTAAGGCAGACAGGCAGGCAGACCGCATAGTGCATTCCTCGCCCTCCCAACCGCTGCTGCTGTTTCCTCTGGTGCTTCTCCTGCAAGATCGTCGGTTTGGACATTGCCTTCAACTTTCATCGCTCGTTATTTTTAATTCGCTACAGTGTACAAGTCACATTCTCTCTCTCTCTCTCTCTCTCTCTCTCTCTCTCTCTCTCTCTCTCTCTCTCTCTCTCTCCAGTTCATGTTCCAAGCCCCAAATGTTGTCTTTTGTCCCTCCAACGCTACCCCTCCTTCTCCTTCTCCTCCCTCGCCTTTCTCTCTCTCTCTCTCTCTCTCTCTCTCTCTCTCTCTCTCTCTCTCTCTCTCTCTCTCTCTCCAATGTCATCCCCTTTATGCGTCCTTTTCTTCCTTCATCCTCTCCCTTTCTTTTTTCATTTTTTCCTTTGTAGTTCACATTTTCCTTTTTGCTTATCATTTTTGAGTAGTGTCATGCCTTTCTTTCTTTCCGATATTCATCATCAACAATGGATTATTATTCAGGCAGTTATTCAGCTTTGTTTTTTCCTTATTTTGCTTCCTAGTTTGTCTTTGTTTCGTTTCTACTTGAGTCAGTCTGTTTGTGTGTTCATTTTCTAGCACTTTTTCTTAGTCTTTTTTTTCTACGTGTGTGTGTGTGTGTGTGTGTGTGTGTGTGTGTGTGTGTGTGTGTTTATATCCCTTGGTCTGTTTCAATATGTTAGTAATTCATTCAGTCAGTGAGTCAGTCAGTTAGTCAGTCAGTCGGTCAGTTAGTTTCTTTGTTTTTCTTTGTCATTTCCTCTCTCTCTCTCTCTCTCTCTCTCTCTCTCTCTCTCTCTCTCTCTCTCTCTCTCTCTCTCTCTCTCTCTCTCTCTCTCTCAGCAGAATCATCTACATTTGCATAGGCACTTTCACTCTGTTGTCTCTTCCTCATCCCATCCCATCAAGGTCTCTTCTCTGACCCTTGTTTCTCTTCTCTCTCTTTCTCCCTTTACTTTTTTAGACCCTCATAATTTCCTCATCCCGCCCTCCCTTTCTTCCTTCCCGCCCCTCCTTCATCCCTCCCTTCCTTGGTAGCTAATTCCCAGAACCACTTTTGCTCAACTAGGGTCATGTGTAGAGAAAGGGAGGGGGAGGGAATGCGCGAGTAGTTAGGTGGGCTTGGGAGTGGTTAGGAAAGAGGGATCGAAGGGGGAACTGAGAGCGATGAGACACCCTTGCTGCCAATTCGCGGAAAACACCAAACGAGTAAAAATTTATCCCACACCGGAAATTTCACAAACACACAACATTTTCCTTTTTTTTTTCTCTTTCTTTTCTTTCCCCCTCTTATTCTCTGTGTGTGTGTCTCTCTCTCTTTCTTTCTTTCCTTTCCACTGTTCGTACTTTTCTTCTCTTTGCTATTATCTCCTCGTCCTTACAAACTTTTTTTTTCTCTTTCCTTCTCATTTTCGTCGTTCATCTTTTTTACGGGAAT
>NC_059297.1:7896910-7929410 GCF_017591435.1 Portunus trituberculatus
TGGCAAATTTGTCATTATTCTATGGAAGAAAAGTTACCCCAGAAATTAATATATTTGAAGTACTTCATTACCCCTTTTGCTGTCAATTGTTCCTTTCGAATTTATGCTTTTCACCTACATCACAATATTGTATTAGCCATTTAAGTGCTGTAGTCTTTGTCTCCTAACATTCAGGGCCTTGTAAAAAAAAAAAAAAAAAAGGTGGTTTGCATGGGTATTGAAAAAAAACCCTATTTTTCACAACCATTGCTACAAGATGGAAAATGCTAAAATGTTTTAAGTGACTGTAGGAAAATTTATCGAGTTGTAGAAGTTATGGAGAAGTCATAAGAGGCAAAGTTTAATTTTGTATCACAGACAGATTTCTTCATTTTAATATTGTAATCTACGTAAATCTATTAAAGAATGCAAGTCACATTAGGTTTATAGATAAAAGAAATGATGAAATGTATGAGTTTCAGTATTGGAGTACGGATGTAAAATATTTTTTAAATATCTCCAGGATGGATCAGTTTTTTTTTTTTTTTTTTTTAGATTTATAAATAAAACTCCAGTCTCTATTTTAACAAGATGTGTTGACTTTATTCATTCATTAATTCATTCATTTATATATTCCTTTCTTCTTTCTTTCCTTAAGTTTTCTTTCCTTTTATCCCTCATTTATTAATTAACTTTATTATGACGTATCCAAAATAGGCATAACACGTGGTATTTGTAAGCGTGTTCTGTATTTGTGAATCTGGCACCATCCTAGATATGCCCGCTAGCTAGTGATGGAGGACTGTCCACCAAAGATATACTTGCATTTTCACGTGAACATTGCTTAGAACATAAAAAAACCAAAAAACAATAAGAACATAAGACAATAAGGAAAGCTACAAGAAGGCATCACGCGGCAGTCCGCATATAAAACATACTTACCTATTTCCACCTATCATCCCACTTTATATATCCGTCTAATCTTCTTGCAAAGCCCCTTAATAATCCGTTCCATTTATCTAACCAGTTCCTTCCCACTTCCTTCTTCAACCTAAATTTTTCAAGCTTGAAACTTTCTGGTTCTATAAAGGTTACTATTAATAAGAATTTTTGTCATGTCTCCTTTACCATAAACCTTATACCACTTAAAGACTTCTGTCACGTCTCCTGGGAAATGCAAATGTAGTAGCTTCAATGAATCTCGTTTTGTACAGAATATCCCTCAGTCCCTGTATCCTTTTAATCATCCTCCTTTGTACTGCTTCCAATAAACATATATCCTTCCTATAATGTGGAAACCAAAACTGTACAGCATTTAGGTAAGATCTGACCAGCGGCAAATATGATCTTAGAATTACTTCGGGATTTCTAACACTCCTAAAAATGAATTCCAGAACCCTATTTGTGTTATTTTTGTCCTGACGTATGCATCGTTTTTTTTTTTTTTTTTTTTTATCCCATGTGGGCTTTTCACGGGAATTTATGGGCTAAAGGGGATACTTATTAAGTTTTGACAGAGATTGGAGCTAACTATATCTTCTGAATTTTTCTTATAACCTGAACCTAACACAGTTTCGTAGCTTATTGTGTTCTTACTGTGTGTTTCCTCTACTTACGCTAAATACTTTGCGTAGGTAGAGGAAACCCACTCAGTAGGCACTTTCCCTCATAGCCTTGGCCTTGTAACATGTACCATAATCTACAGAAATATCTTATTTTGTAAGCACTCTCCTCCAGCTCATGTCCTTTCCTGCATTCAAGGCTTAATTTCCTCCTCTACTGTTCTTTTTTCTCTCTCTGTTTTTTTGTTTGTCTGTCTTTCTGTCTGTCTGTCTATCTACATGTTTTTCTGTCTGTCTATATAATTTCGGTGGTTGCCTTAAATCTCGAAAACTCTATACTATAAGTGTAAACATTACCTGAAACCATTTCATTCAATGCCTAGTAGAATATGCTTCTATTTACACACACACACACACACACACACACACACACACACACACACACACACACACACACACACACACACACACACACACACACACACACACACACACACACACACACATAGAAAATGGGAATGGATTACTGCATATGCAGACTATAAATATTTCCTTTTTTTTGTTAGTAAATATTGCGAGGTGATAATATTGCTTCCCTACAAGTATGTGCATACCATAACACAAATATATTAGTGGAAATAAACCCGTAAAGATGAGGACTTATAATCTAGTAATTTATTTATGTAATGCACAAAAACAAACGCAGTTGAGTTCAATTCATAATAACTCACTGCTTCACGGCGAAGTGAGAGCAATACAGGACAAGCTTACACACATCCTGATGCGGAGATCTGTTTTTGTAGCAGTGTGAGTAATATCTGTACTTAATCTCTGTGCAGTCCCCCATTAAAAAAAGACTCGCCATTACCGCCACTGATGTGCTAAGCGAAACACAAGTGTGAACCAGAAACATGAAAAAAAAAAAAAAAACGCAATACCATAGAACCTTATGTCTTACTAAACCAACCCCTATTGCGTACTTTACTTATTTTTTTCCCATTTAAACTTTTTTTAAATTTTTTTTGTTCTCCTTCCTTTCCTTCTCTCAATCTCTTCACAAGTTGCTGAAGAAGCCCGTGATATACGTATAGGCAACAAGATACGTACAGCAAAGATAAGGTAAGTCAAGATTTCACGCAAACACACAAAGAAAACCTGCCCTAATATTGCTAGTTTCCTTATTTTTTTTTTATTAGTCACTCATACTCCCACCACCACCACCACCACCACTACCACCTCCACCACGTGTCTACAGGTGATCGATGGCCTCCCTTTGTCTCCCTCGCGTTTCAGTTTTTGCCGCAAGTCTCGTGTCTGGCGATGGCCTGTATGACTGATGGCCGAAGGAGGGGCGGGAAGGAGGGACACGGCTGAGTGAGGGCGAGGCTGACTAACCATAGAAATTAGAACGGAAGATGGAGAGAAGAAAAAATAACACATGGGGTTGGAAAAAAATCCGAAATAGTGTGTGGCGTGTTGGTGGAGGAGGTCTAGGAGGAAGAGGCTGAGTCATTACATTTTTTTTTTTGTGTGTGGTTTTGAATGGTTTCGCCTTGTTCCGTCCAGGAGGAGAAAGAATGTGGTCGTTTACGCGAATAATGACTAGTTAGGACCGGGCAGGATATTGTCTGAAAGGATGGACTAATAGCACCTTTGTTATGTTACGTAGTTATTCTCTCTCTCTCTCTCTCTCTCTCTCTCTCTCTCTCTCTCTCTCTCTCTCTCTCTCTCTCTCTCTCTCTCTCTCTTTTTTATTGCTTCCGTGTTTCTTTATCTTTTCCTCTTTCGCAATTAGATGCCTGTCCTAATCTCTCTCTCTCTCTCTCTCTCTCTCTCTCTCTCTCTCTCTCTCTCTCTCGTTGCTAGGTCATATTTTCAGTCACACGAGAAGGCAGCGTCATCCTACCTTGACAGACTAAACCCGACTGAAATATCCTACCTCACTACCACTACCACCGCTATCACCACCACCGCTACCACTACACCACCGCTTGGCCGACGAGGTAACGGAATGAGAAGTGAGACAAATAGCTCCGTAGCGAAACACCCGCGATACGTATCAGAGAATTAATGTTCTGTGACTAGCGAGGTGTTTACGGAATATTTCAGAAGGGAGAGAGAGAGAGAGAGAGAGAGAGAGAGAGAGAGAGAGAAAAACACACACACGTTTTAGGAACAAATTGAGCATGATGGCAGTGAGAGGGGTAAGGGAGAGTGAGGGGGAGAAGTAAGGGAAGGAGGGCAAAGGGTAAGGGTGTGGTGCTATAGCCAGGAAGGGAAGGGAAGCGTGGTCTTTGTAAGGGAGTGGGTTGGAGGGAGAGTAAAGGAGAGTGAAGGGAGAGGGAGGGGAGCGTGTGATCTTTGAACTATTCGTTGTGTTGACTGGATCTGGTGGTGGTGGTGGTGGTGGTCACAAGCCTCGGTCATGGGGTCTTGTGACTCTACTAGTATTCTCTCTCTCTCTCTCTCTCTCTCTCTCTCTCTCTCTCTCTCTCTGTTGTTGTTGATGTTATTATTATCGTTGTTATTGTTTTTCTTCTTTTTCTTCTTCTTCTTCTTCTTCTTCTTCTTCTTCTTATTATTATTATTATTATTATTATTATTATTATTATTATTATTATTATTATTATTATTATTATTACTACTACTACTACTACTACTACTACTACTACTACTACTACTACTACTACTACTACTACCACCACCACCACCTCCATCACCACCACCACCGCCACCACCAGTACTACAATACTGCTACTCTCTCTCTCTCTCTCTCTCTCTCTCTCTCTCTCTCTCTCTCTCTCTCTCTCTCTCTCTCTCTCTCTCTCTCTCTCTCTCTCTCTCTCTCTCTCTCTCTCTCTCTCCCTAATGAATGAGTCACCAAGTCCAGCAGCTAAAATAATCGTAAGTTAATTAAGAGTGAGGAAATAAGCGTATCCATTTTTCTTTGTTACGCGGGAATCAATGGAGGTGTTGAGTTAGAGGTGGGTCAGCGCATGGCACTTATATGATGTGGGAGGTATGGATAAAGGATCGCAGATTTTGTTACTATGAAAATGATGTTGCAAGAGAAAAACCACCTACTCATGTTAGTTTGGGTTCTTGTAATGAAACAACTATTTTCAAGAGCATTAGCGATGATTGCTTGGATTTTTATTTATTTTTTTCATTAATGCAATACAATCCTTGAATTATTGCTAGGATTATGAAGACATTTTTAAATAGGATGGAAAACTTGACTTTGGATTCGAGGTTTAAAAAATGGTCAAGGTACTGTGCCAAGACTTTTGAAAAGGTCAGTCCTGATTGAGCACCACCAGTTTAAATTAAGGAGTGTGTAGAAGGCTGGTCAATGGAAATGAACTTGTGGATATGAAAACTAGTTTCTTTTTTCAAGTGTGAAAGTGAACAAAAAATGTTACCTATTTATTTATTTTTGTATTCGTCCACTACCCCTTTTTTTATTGATTTGACTAGGTGAAAAAAATAATCAGACATGTTAATTTTACAAGCAAATTTCAAAAGGGAAGCAAAATAAGTTAAGTATGTGTTATGGCACTCTGGGAACCATGTGTATTGTCAAGAAGAATTGCAAAGGATAAAAATGATGTAGCAGAAAAAAAAAGACAATGATATTAGAACGTCCATTTATTTACATATGTATATATTTTTATTTTGGTATTGTCTCATATGTAAATGTTGATACACGGTACTCCTGTTTAGTTCGAGGATGACAAATGCATATTCATATTGGTGTTTAGCTCCTGCCATCCTCCGCGTGCTATGCGCCATTTTACGAGCAATCTATAATTAATGATCTGTATTTCGCGTTCCCGTTCCCCACGCGTAGCCCCATGCAGCCCCTCCAAATGAAGCCCCCTCGCGCAGCAACCTTCTCAACCTCCCACGTGCACAACTTCCCCTCACCTCTACCCTTCCGTGCATCCCCACCACTTCCCCCCCACATGTATCAGAACCCTCAACCCCCACCCTTTACATGTATCACCTATACCAGTCTTTATATGTAGCGCTTTCTCCCGTCAAACCCGCCTTAGGATACTATACCGGGCTCCTCTTCCCCGGCAGCTGCCCCCGACCACGCAACACACCAGTGGCCGGGTAGGGGAAGCAGGGATAGCAGGGACACAGTACGGGCATTAATAAGCAAGGAAGGAAAAACTACAGTATCAGACAACAATTGTGGTGAGAAGTGTATCTCTCTCTTCTCCCCTCCCTCCCGTCTTCCCTTCGTCCGTGTTGTCCTTCTCCTTGTTCTACCACTTTTTCCTTCTTCCCTCTCCTTCCCCCTCTTCCCTTCCCTGTACATTTTTCCCGCCTTGCATCATCATCATCCCTCTTCTATTCCTTTCATTTATTATTTTTCATCCGATCATCTCCTTTCCATCATTGTCTGCACGATCCCTTATTTTCCCCAGTTTTTTTTTTTTTATTATCCCTTCTTCCTGCTGTCTTAACGCATCGCTTTCCCCTCACTTCACTCCCTTTGTTATAATTTGGTAACTTATCCCTCCCTCCCTCCCTCCTCCTCCATCCTTGCTTCCTCTTTCACTTTCTCCTTCCCTTCTTATTTTATTTCTTTTGGATTCTCTCTCTCTCCTCTACTTCATTGTTCTTTTCTTTTCGTCATTATATTTTCATCTTGTCTTCATTTTCTACTTTCTTTCTTGTCTCTCTCTCTCTCTCTCTCTCTCTCTCTCTCTCTCTCTCTCTTCTTCTTCTTCCTCTTCTTCCTCTTCTTCTTCTTCGTCTTCCGAGTTTTCGTTTGTTTCCTTTCCTTCCTTCCTTCCTTCATTCATTCAGTGATACATTCATACCCTTTTATTATCTTCCTTCTTTTCTTACGTTCATCCACTCTTTTAATTAGTTTATTCATTTATCGTATTCCTTTCCTACTTCCCTTCTCTACTTCCTATTTTATTTCTTCCTTCTTTTTATATTTCGTTCTTGTTTTTTTCTCATTACATCCGTCTTCATCATCCTCATCTCTCTCTCTCTCTCTCTCTCTCTCTCTCTCTCTCTCTCTCTCTCTCTCTCTCTCTCTCTCTCTCTCTCTCTCTCTCTCTCTCTCTCTCTCTCTCTCTCTCTCTCTCTCTCTCTCTCTCTCTCTCTCTCTCATCTTTTCCTACTTCCTCTTCTTGGTTATTAAATTCTTTCTTACATTTTGTTTCCTTACTCCTCGTTTTCTCATCATCAGAATCTATCTTGCAATTTGTGATGACTTCTTACTCTTTATTTGTGTTTCGTATGTTTTCTTATTGCTATTACATCTCTCTCTCTCTCTCTCTCTCTCTCTCTCTCTCTCTCTCTCTCTCTCTCTCTCTCTCTCTCTCTCTCTCTCTCTCTCTCTCTCTCTCTCTCTCTCTCTCTCTCTCTCTCTCTCTCTCTCTCTCTCTCTCCCTTCTACTGTGCACACACATATATTTAGCAACAATTAAGCTTGGGCAGCAACAAACAGAGCACAGCAACTAATCCAGATTTTACGGAGGAGGAGATGGGGCGTGCTGAGGGAGGAAGAGAGGCTGCAAAGGTCTGATTGCTTATGCCAAGTTAGGAAGCTTTATTACAACACTGCCCTGACTCTGCAACATTCCGGCCTGTCTGTGTACATGTATGTCTGTGTTGCTGGGTGCTTTTTACATGGTGGATGGGGACTGAGGGAGGATGAGGTTAAAAGTTCAGGAGCTGTAAGATAGAGAAGTGATGCTGGCTAGATACACATACTGGTTAAGAAGTGATTTGTATTGGTAGGTTACATGACGTGGGCACAGTTGAGATTCCGTATCCTGAAATAACTTTCGAATAGCTCTAGTTGGAGATACACTTGTTCTAACGACTGATTAACAAGATTTCTACAGGGAGGAAAATAACACTCTTGAAAACCTGGCTTAGGATTTCTGTGGGTTTTAGAATAGTCGTGGTGAAAGAGCAAAGCGTTGTTAACTAAGGAGCGATAGTGAGATGAGTATTGATGGCGGAGGGAAGTGATGCATGAAAAAAAATAAAAAGAAACTAAGGGAGAGGAGTGTAGATGGATACACATGTGGTGGTTGTTATCTTTATTAAGCTTAGATACGTGAGGCATGATTGAGGGTGATGATATACTGGAAGAAATAGAGAAGTGGTGTTAGAGTAGATAGAGACACATGTGCTAGCTTAACATTGTAATGTTACCTTTCATATTTATCAAATTGCATACTTAGGTGATTTCTGTAATAGTTTAGCAATGAATTCGTATCACTAATAGGAGAAACACTCCGTGGAAGTCTGGCTTTTGAAACTTGATCTGATAAGAGAGCAAGGCGTATAAGAGTACAAGCCCAAGGCGTGTGAGTGAGGAGTGAAGGAGAAAGTGTATGTCCAATTAGAGTGATAGGTGATTCTTAAGTATGAGTATATCTTAGACTTCAAAATATGGTAAATAGCCATGAAAATGAGGCTAAGTTGAATGTGTTTTCTTTTCCGAGAATAGAGTGTGTTTATATGTTTTCATATGTCTACACATGTTCTTGATGGTGTTGTTTGAAAGACAGGCCAAGGACTTCGAGGAAAAAAAATTACGTGGGAAAAAAGTAATCTTCTCTGAATGAGACAAAAACAAAGAAACAAAGAAAGCAGGAAAGGAATAAAGAGAAAGTGAACGAAAGAGAATATAAATAAAACAGATAAACAAAGAAACAAAAATAGATTTCAAAGTTGTTGTTGTTATTGTTGTTGTTGTTGTTGTTGTTGTGGTGGTGGTGGTGGTGGTGGTGGGTGGATTGTACGATATTCATAATGAATACACATGTGTGTGTGTGTGTGTGTGTGTGTGTGTGTGTGTGTGTGTGTGTGTGTGTGTGTGTGTGTGTGTGTGTGTGTGTGTGTGTGCGCGCGCGTGCACTCAGACATGTGTTTAATTCATGCACTGTTTAAAACTGAAGATCATGTCATGCAAATTCGATCGTTATCTATGTCTACTAGTATATATCTATCTGTCTCTCTATCTATCTATCTATTTGTGTTCAAGCTAATGATATTATTACCATAAGATCAAGAATTTTATTTCTCTAAAACCATGAGACAACATTGCTTTAAAAATATGTTTTACACTTTAATTCCTCATTATTTTAATTATGTAGAAAGTGTTAATACACATTTCATGAAATGAAAATATGGACTATCTATCCACCTGCTTATTAACATATCAAAATAATTTCCAAATATGTCTAATTTCTTATACATACGCGTACTTATTTCTCTATCTGCCTATCTATCTGATTATCTATATATTTGCGTATCTATCTATCTTCCTATTTATCTATATATCTATCTCCCCATCTATATCAATTAATCAATCTGTCTAGTATTACGGTATCTTTTTTTTTCGGTTCCATTCATTTACTTGTATAATCTGTCACTGCAGGTGTATTAGCTAAGATAAAATATTATTGTGTAGAATGATGATGCATCTGATGCAGCAACGGACATGGCTTCTCAGGGAGGACACGTGCATCACTTCAGCCAACGAGCAGACGAGGCATAAAAAGTGGCGCCAACTTGCATACTACACACGCTAAGGAGCCAAACTTTGCTCATCATCCCACTCAGTACCCGCTTCATGCATGTTGCTGCTACTACTTTCCCCGCGTTCCAGGTATGGTCATGGGCAGCTGTCCGGTTACGTCGCACTTTTTTCTTCTGAGTTCGTTTTTATTTATTTTTTTCTCACGCTTAAGTTCTCTCATCTGCTGGCCGACTGTAAGAAAGGTAAGCCTAATAGTGTCGTAATATCGGAGTGAAGACTGAAGGGACACACGAATGGATGTTACTAAATTTCTAATCCCTCCGTACTTCCTTCCACGAGGTTTAGTTAGTGTTTTTCTCATACTTTAGTTCTCTCATCTGCTGACAAACTACAACAAACACGAAACTGATGGAATGTCGTAATATCAAAACAAATATTGAAAGAATACACGAAACGCAGTGAAAACGAGTGAATGCTACTAGATTTGTAATACCATTGCATTTCCTTCCACTGTGTTATGTATTTCCTTGAACCTCGAACTATATAAAGATCATGAAACTTATGGAATTTTGTCATATCAGAGTTAATATTGAAAGAAAACACGGAAGACAATGGAAAAGCAGCTGAAGTTACTAGATTTCTAACCAGTATTGTACCATCACCCGTCCACTTCCTGCCTAGCCACTCTTCCCAACTCCACCAAGACTCCCCTCTTCAGGGTCAGGGTGAGACGGGAAGGTGGGCGTGGTGTTCGTGGTGCTGGCAGGCGGCGTGGGTTCTCAACTGCGTAAGTAGAGCGCGTCGAGTGGGCAGGGGAGGTGAGGCTTGGCGTGGGCTTGTGTTGGTGCGTGGGGGCGAGGGCGTGCCTGTGGGTTATTGGGTAACACCACGAGGACCCCGCCTCTGTTGACGCTTAAGGGTGCGGCCATGCTATTTACAGCGCCGCACTGTGCGCTGCTACTACTACTACTACTACTACTACTGCTGCTGCTGCTGCTGCTGCTGTTGCTACTACACGTGCTGCCGGTCCTGTCACACACACACACACACACACACACACACACACACACACACACACACTGACCTGATGGGAGTGATGAAAGCCACAGAGGGTTGTTTGTTTTGAGTGTGTGTGTGTGTGTGTGTGTGTGTGTGTGTGTGTGTGTGTGTGTGTGTGTGTGTGTGTGTGTGTGTGTGTGTGTGTGTGTGTGTCTTTAACGACTATTTATCTAATATTTTCATCTTCCCCACAGGTGAATCATCATGCAGAGTTGCAGGAAGCACAATTTCAATCAAGGTAAAATAAAAGATATGCTTAGTTTCTCCTCCCATTCTCTCTCTCTCTCTCTCTCTCTCTCTCTCTCTCTCTCTCTCTCTCTCTCTCTCTCTCTCTCTCTCTCTCTCTCTCTCTCTCTCTCTCTCTCTCTCTCTCTCTCTCTCTCTCTCTCTGCTCAGTACGTGATACCTGCCTATAATGTGCCCATCTAATTACCTTCTAACCTACCTGTCCTTGAGCTGTATGACCGCCTCTTCCTTTCCCCTCCGTTTTTCCAGAGTCTTTTTACTTCTCCTTTATTCTTTCCTTTCTCCTCTCTCCTCCTCCCTGTTCCCACACAACTCTCTTCTTCCTACTTCCTTCTCCATCCCTCCCTTCTCCCTTGTCCTCCCCTCTCCTTTCCTCTCCTCTTCCCTTCCTCTCCCCTAAAATATCCTCCTCTTTGATCTTCCGCCCATAACCATCAGATCTGTTATGTCACTTCCATCGTAGTTTGGTTTGTTCTTCTTGTTCTTCCCTTTTTTCTTCGTTTTCCGCTTTCTCAGTCTTGCTTTACGTTTTTCCTCCTTTCCCTTTCCTTTTTTTTCCCTTTTCTTAATCCTGCTGCGATTTTTTTCTTTGCTTTTCTCCCTTTTTGTGTGTCTCCCTTCTCACTTCACTTCTCTTCACTTCCTCCTCCTCCTCCTCCTCCTCCTCCTCCTCCTCCTCCTCCTCCTCCTCCTCCTCCTCCTCCTCCTCCTCTCCCCCTTCTATATTAATACCATATATTTCTAAATCCTCTCTCCTTCCGTCTATCTTTCTCCCTCTCCTCTCCCTTTTCCTTCTTTTCCGCGTCCTCTTCCTCTACCTCCTCCTCTTCCTCCTCCTCCTCCTCCTCCTCCTCCTCCTCCTCCTCCTCCTCCTCCTCCTCCTGTCATCCAACCCTTCTTCCTTTCGGTTGACCTCCTTCCTGACTCGCTATCCTCCCCTCTATCTCCCCTCGTCATCTACCCTTCTCTCCTCCTCCTCCTCCTCCCCCTCCTCCTCTTCTGCTCCTCCTCCTCCTTTTCTCTTTCCTGCTTCCCTTTGGTGCCCGAGGAAATCCCACGCCTTACCTTCCTACTTTTGTGTACATTCGTTCTTTTTTTCCTATTCTCCTTTACCAGGAAAGTTTTTTCTAGATTTTTTTTTATTTTCTTGTTGATTTTGATGATATTCTTTTATTTCATCCTTTCATTTACCACCACCACTACCACTATGAGTATCAGGGGCGCTAGTGGTTTCATTATCAATAGTAACAGTAGAAGCAATAGAGAATAACAGTAACAACAACAACAGCATCAATAAACCGCAGCAACAGTCACGATGTTTTATGCATGAGGTGATACGTGGTCGTGTTCCTGTTGTGGTTATCTGATGGTGCTAGCTCTGTTGTTGTTGTTGTTGTTGTTTTCGTCATTATCATCATCATCAGCATCGTCAGAATCATCATCACCTTTTTCTTCTTCTCTTTCTTCTTCTTCATCTTCTTCTTTTTATCATCGTTATTATTGTTATTGTATACATTTACATACATGGCTAAAATCTCTCTCTTGAATGGACGACCAAGTCAAAGCCACCTGCTTTGCCTTATTGAAGGGATTCATCTATCATTATTGTTGTTATTGTTGTTATTGTCGTTGTTGTTGGTGTTGCTGTTGTTGTTGTTTTTGTTGTTGTTATTATTATTATTATTATTATTATTATTATTATTATTATTATTATTATTATTATTATTATTATTGATATTATTATCATTGTTTTTATCATTATTATTATCATTATTATTGTTTTTATCATTGTTGTTGTGTTGTTGTTATTATTATCATTATTATTATTATAATTATTATTATTATTATTATTATTATTATTATTATTATTATTATTATTATTACTACTATTACTACTACTACTACTACTACTACTACTACTACTACTACTACTACTACTACTACTACTATTATTGTTATTATTATTGTTAATATTATTATCATTATCAGTATTATTATCATCATCATTACTGTTATTATTGTTGTTGTTGTTGTTGTTGTTCTTATTACTAATATTACCATAATTTTCATCGTCGTCATTATACGAACAACAATGAAAATTTTTGGGAGATAATGAAACACTAGATTATCTAAACAATGTTATCTTTATTTTTGTATTATCAATGTAGGTGACACGCTCCATTTATCACCGCGCCCACCACTAACCTACGCCTAATTACTTCACCCTCCAGACCTTTTCCCTTCCTCTCTCACACCTTCCGCTCCGTTGTCCCTCACTCCCTGCGTCGCACTCACTCCCTCGCCATACCCAGCCCGCCCCGTCCCTCCCTGGCCATCCAGCCTCTCACTTCCTCCTCAAAGCTTGATATATTAAGTGCAAATTTCCCGCTATCCGGATATATGCTCGGGTGCCCTGTCGGCTTCCGTGAGGCGCGACCCGCGTGTCGCAAGTGTCGTCCCTCCAGGTGATTCTTGCTGACGTGACGCCCCGCCCGTAGCTGAATAGTGGAGCTGAGTTGCTACACGCACACAAACGCGCATCTACCGGAAGAGCGCCGCTACTGTTGTCCCTGCTGACAGTGTGGATAACAACAACAACAAATAGAATAGTCAGCAGGATTCCTATCAATAATATCGCCTAGAAAAACAATCCAAAGAAGTATTACAAGAACAGCAAGGTCAGAGAGAGAGAGAGAGAGAGAGAGAGAGAGAGAGGGGCGGGGAGTCCTGACGTGCAAGGCTCTTGATTTAATATACCTTTAGTTGTGTTTCCTCTTCCTCTCCCTCCTCCTCCTCCTCTCCTTTCTCCTCCTCCTCCTCCTCCTCCTCTCCCTTCTCTTCCTCCTCTCCCTTCTCCTCCTCCTCCTCCTCCTGTAAAGTAACATGACGCAAAGATGATGCAATACTTAGACGTGACGCACCACTAACACAGAGAGAAACGCCCTAAAGCGGCGAAATTCTGAAACAACCGAACTATGACGCAACACTAAAATGTGACGCAACACTAGGACGTGACAGGACACCATAACGTAACGCAACACTAGCACGTGACGAAGTGTAATACAGTAACGAAATAAAACAAAACTTTGACACGTGACGGGAAATATTTAGGTAGGGCAGCACGATATGGAAAAAAAATATACATATATATCACAAGCACGTAACAGGAAAACACGTAACGATGCACAAATGAAAGAATAACACAACCAAAGCGCGCAACACTTACGACGTAATAAGACCATGCAGCTGACAGGGTAACAATTTGATGAAACTCGAAATACAAAAAATAAAAATATAATAAAAATAAATAAAATATGCTACACTTTCAACTCATCTTATTCATATACAACAGCAACACAATTTGACTCAACACAACGAACACTTTCAAAACATCAAAACCACTTGACAAAGCACAATAATTCAACGCTAAAAAAAAAGATGTAAAAAGATAAATAAAGAGATCTAAACACGCAACACTTTCAACACATTAAAACCACCTGGCGTGTTACGGTGATTTGACGGAACACAGACTTCTCCAAAAGGATGACGCAACACTACCACGTGGCGCCTTACAGGTGGTCTGGCACGTAGCAGCGCGGGAGTGCGTGACTAACACAACGCACATCCAACTCAAATGCGCACTGGAGACAACCAAAGGGCACGCCGGGGAAACAGACAGCCAGCACAATCTCTTCTTCCTTCCCGTCCTTATCCTCTCCCTCTCCTTCCTTCCCCTTCCTCTCCATCACTATACTTTCTCTTCCTCTTCCTCTCTCTCATGTTTCCTCTTCTTCCTCTTTCAAATTTACGTAATTGTATTTTTTCCTTAAATGGAGTTTAGATCCTCCTCCTCCTCCTCCTCCATCTCTATCTCCACCTCTTCTTTCTTCTCTTCATATTAAAATTCTCTTCCCTCATCCAAATAACTAGTACTACATGCAGCTGCTATATCTCTCTCTCTCTCTCTCTCTCTCTCTCTCTCTCTCTCTCTCTCTCTCTCTCTCTCTCTCTCTCTCTCTCTCTGCTTCCGTTCGCCTTTTCCTTCTTCGCTGCATTGTGGTTAAGAACTGCAAAAAAGGAGAACTGCGCACTATTCTGATATATTTTCCTTCTTCCATCCTCGCATTTATTTTCTTGCGTCCAGTCTGCCTTCACTTGGAATAGAATGTTGTTTGCATGCGGGGAAGCAATAAACTTGTGGCTTACTTCAACCGGTATATAAATAATTATTGATTGTCAAGGGACAGGAGTGTACATAAGAGAGAGAGAGAGAGAGAGAGAGAGAGAGTGATTGTTAACATTTTAATTATTTTCATAAGCAAAATTTTGGTACATTTATTCAACCATTTCGCCAAGCCAATCTACGTTGTATATCTCCAAGGCCACATTTTTTTCCCCCACTTTGCTGGCTACTTCCTACGGCACTACTTCTCATCAAGCCATTATACTCCTTTCCAGGTTATCCTTCCTCCCCTCACCCCAGTCTATAAGGTACTTCAAATAACTCGAACTCTTCCATTCTACTTCTATTTAAGTCACTTTGTCATTATACTCCTTCTAAGCAACATTTTCTCTCTTCAAGGGACTACAATCTATTACAAATACTTTAAATCCTTCTGAGTCATTTTGCTGTTTATGAAATCACTTCCTCTCGTATCTTCAGTCATAAGCCAATATGTTCATTTTTTCAAATAAATTTTAGCCTCCCAAAGCTATCTATCTACCCGTCCCTCAGCCTATTCTAATGTTATTCTTACTAAATTGCACCTCTTACCCACCTATTCCTTCCTAAGTCACATAAATTCTCTCCAAGCCACTTTACCTTTCTCCTTTGTCGCCACTTTTCATATTTTTAAGTTGTTTTATTCTTACGTATAAACAATTATTTCTTTCCCCAAGCTACTAGATTCACCTTTTAAGTCATTATACATCTGCAGAAACCATTCCTCTCTCTTTCTTTTTCTTAACTATTCTTCTCTTTCCCAAGCCACTTTACTATCCTTTCTCAAACTATTCTGTCTTTATTTACCCTTGTCTAATCTAAACTCAACTTAAACTTCATAGAGCAATATCTCTTTCTTAAAAAAAAGCCTTAATTCTTTGAGGTTTACTTTAACCTTCTAGAATCAAACCATTCAACCAACCAATCTTTTCTTAATCCACTGTACCCCCTCGCTAAGCCAAACTATCCGTCCTCCAAGTCACCTGAAGATAAATTAAGCCACTCCACTTCCTCAATCTCTGTGTTCCCTTTAGCACTACTTTGTCCCGCCCTGTTGGTTCCTCTTTCGCACACTTCTGCATTAAGGAGCAAGCGAGGATGAATTAAGTTCCTGCGTCATTACCAACTGGAAGGCGAGTTTCTTGGAGTCTCCATCGCCTTGACTTTTCTTTTTCCTTTTTCTTTTTCTTTTTCCTTGGTGATACGCAATACTGGACGATTTTTTTTCTTTCTTTTTTTCTCTCTCTTTTTCAGCTCTTGTTCATGGTGGTAGTGGTGATGATGTGGATGTTGTTGTTGTTGCTGTTGTTGTTGTTGATGATGACAATGTGGCGGTGCTGTTTACATTAATGTCTTCTTTCTTAATCTTTTCCTTCTTTCTTCTTCTTCTTCTTCTTCTTCTCAGTGTTGCATTGCCTGTATTCCTTCTTCTTCTTTAACATCAGTACTTACTACCTGACGTCCTCCAGCTCACGCCACCTGTCTCATTCTCTATCACTCATATTTGTTTAGTTGATTTGAGATGAGCAAATGTTAACTGTCAACAATACCGTCTCTCTCTCTCTCTCTCTCTCTCTCTCTCTCTCTCTCTCTCTCTCTCTCTCTCTCTCTCTCTCAAAATATTAATACATGATTACAATTACATCATGCTGGAATTAAAGAGGTTAAAGGAGATATTTTGGGTATCCTTTATCCACAAATCAACCAAACTGTCTAATTTAGAATCTTACGTTTACTGTTCAAGTGTCAGTGTCAGTCGTGTGGCCGATTCTCTACCAGCGTCACTGTTGTTCACTATGCCGGCCTCTGCTGTACACTGCTAAAGGCCAAACCTTCACACACACACACACACACACACACACACACACACACACACACACTCTCTCTCTCTCTCTCTCTCTCTCTCTCTCTCTCTCTCTCTCTCTCTCTCTCTCACGCCATCCCCAGTGACCCCGACTCCAGAACATTGTCAAGGAACCACGTGCGTTTCTCCTCCTCCTCCCCCTCTCCCTCCCCCTCTCCCTCCTCCTAACTCCACCCTCTCATCTCTTCCCTCCTCCAAACTCTCTCCCTTTTTGCATCCTTCCTTAACTACTACTACTACTACTACTACTACTACTACTACTACTACTACTCTCTCTCTCTCTCTCTCTCTCTCTCTCTCTCTCTCTCTCTCTCTCTCTCTCTCTCTCTCTCTCTCTCTCTCTCTCTCTCTCTCTCTCTCTCTCTCTCTCTCTCGTTCGTCCTTCCTACTTCTTATTTTTTTTTTATCTTTAAGCTACTTTGTTATTCTTAAGTCACTATTTTTTTTTCCACATTATTTACGCTCGATTTACAATTGGTGTTATTCTTACGTGTCCTCCGTTTTTCTTACACTTTTTACTTTCTTTCCTATTTTTTTGTCATTCTATTTTTTATCCCACTAATATTTCTCTTCTGTGCTCGTCTCTCTCTCTCTCTCTCTCTCTCTCTCTCTCTCTCTCTCTCTCTCTCTCTCTCTCTCTCTCTCATACACTTCTATCCTCCCACGCAACCCTCTCACACACAAAATATACGCACACACGCACACACGTGAGAGAGAGAGAGAGAGAGAGAGAGAGAGAGAGAGAGAGAGAGAGAGAGAGAGCGCGTGATATACAGGAAATTATATTAGAATAGTTAAATTTAGCTCACCTCCCTATCCCCCTTTCCCTCTCAGCACACACACACACACACACACACACACACACACACACACACACACACACACACACACACACACACACACATCCGTCCCTAGATCACGTGAGCTATCTACCCTTTCTCGTTCATGTTGCTCTCCTCCTCCTCCTCCTCTTTCTCCTCCTTTCTTCCCCACGCCCACGTTCAGGAAGTTGCTCACTGCACCCGCTTTGCAGATGACGGTGGGTGAGGTGAGGGGTGGGCGGGTAGGAAGGAGGAGGCAGAGAAAGAGAGTGAAGAAAGGAGAGGTAGGAAAAGAGAAAGAGGGTGGGGAAAGAGTTTTGAGAAAAGAATGACGTCGCTGATGATGCAACGCTGGAGGAGGAGGAGAGGGAAGAGGACAAGGACGAGGTAAAGAAAGCGAAGACGAGTAGGAGATGGAATATTAGATTAAAGATAATAAAGATAAGAAGAAAGACAAGTATGTTGTAAAAATATACTTAGAGGCAAAAATAACATTAATACATTAACAAAAACGACAACAACAACAACAACAACAACATAACATCAACAGTAGCAGCAGCAAAACAACACCAACAACAACAATACCAATATCATCATCATCAACGACATAAGCAATTGAATTAGATGATAAGAAAAAAAAATGAAAGAAAAACAAGTCAACGAAGACGAAGAAGGAAAAGAGAAGGAGAAAGAGGGGAAGGAATATAAGAAGGAAGAAGAAGAAGAAGCAGAAGAAAAGCCCAAGTATTGTTGAATCGAATATCAATTGTAGGAAGAAAAGAAGAGACTACAGACGAAATAGAGGAGGAGGAGGAGGAGGAGGAGGAGGAGGAGCAGGAAAAGGAGGAGGAGAACACCCTTTTTTTTCCTGTGGTTGGGAGGTTAATAGGTTGGCCTCAGTGGTATTAGGCCCGTGATCTCCAAGGAACCGCCTTTTCTCTTCTGAAGTCACATTTGGTCGAGAAGGGAAAGGAGAGGAGGAGGAGGAGGAGGAGGAAGAAGAGGAGGACAAGATGGATAAGAGAGAGAGAGAGAGAGAGAGAGAGAGAGAGAGAGAGAGAGAGAGAATAGTAATAATAATAATAGGAATGTGATAAAATGGAAAGAGAAAGGGTGAAAAGTGTATTTTTTCATGAATAGGTTAGTGTGTGATATTTCTCTCTCTCTCTCTCTCTCTCTCTCTCTCTCTCTCTCTCTCTCTCTCTCTCTCTCTCTCTCTCTCTCTCTCTCATATATCTCTAACACCGTAAGATTATTTTCACTCCACTGACGGCCGTGAGGAGTCATTGTTTGAAGGGAAAACCTCCTCAGCTGCTCGGCGCTCATGAAGCCACGCACCGCTGCCTCCACTGTCTCTTGTTTCTCCCCCTTTTTTTCTCCCTAACTCTTACTTTTTTACTCTCTCTCTCTCTCTCTCTCTCTCTCTCTCTCTCTCTCTCTCTCTCTCTCTCTCTCTCTGATCATTCCTATCTCACGTTTCCGCACTTTCTGTTCCACTTACCTAAAGTGTTTCTTCTTTTTTCCTACTTCTTTTGTATTTCTTTTTTCGTCTTAAACACTACTATCACTTCCACCACTTCATTCTTCCTCCTCCTCCTCCTCCTCCTCCTCTTCATTCCTTTTCTTCCTCTTCTTGACCATTCTCCTATTCCTCCTTCTCCTTCTCCTTCTTCTCCTCCTCCTCCACCTTCTCAATCTCTTTCTCCTTCTACCATTCTTACTCCTCCTTCTCCTCTTACTCTTCCTCTTCCTCCTTCTCCTCCTCCTCCTCCTCCTACTCTTCGTCTGCGTCCTTCCCACCGCGTCCTGCATGACCCCTTCTTGCGCAGTTTCTCGTTCAACACAAGGCAGGTGTTCCCTTCCCTTCCCTTCCCCTCCTTCCCCATCCTGCCCTCTTCCTCTCCCTATCCCTCTCACACCTGTGCCTCTCCTTCAACACCTGTCCCTCACCCGCCGCCCGTCGCCCGCCGTCTCTCCCTCTCCTTCTGGCCCATCTTGCGAAAGGCCACGCAGTCCTCCCACTTACCCTTGCCGTACCACTCCTCCTCCTCCTCCTCCTCCTCCTCCTTCAGGTTTTCTTCCTAGTGACGCAACTTCAACGCTGAACTGATTTTAAATTTTGAGACGTGACTTTCTTGGAACTTCACCCTTTCGAAACCTTGAGACGTGTTCCTTATACCGTCCCCGTCTGTTCATGCCCCCTGCCTCTACCTCTGCCTCAATTCCTACCCTGCTCCCCTGCCCCTGCTTCGTCTCCTGTTCCATCCCCTACATTTTCCTCTTGCTCATTCCCCTGCTCTCCGCCTCGTGGTCTCCTATCATAACCGTAGTGTTCTTTGGCTTTCCGTCCCCCCTAATCTCTCTCTCTCTCTCTCTCTCTCTCTCTCTCTCTCTCTCTCTCTCTTTTGTGCTTTGTTTGTTTGTCTGTGTGTGTGTGTGTGTGTGTGTGTGTGTGTGTGTGTGTGTGTGTGTGTGTGTGTGTGTGTGTGTGTGTGTGTGTGTGTGTGTTCGCATAAAAGCAGTGCGGAGAAAATCAGGCAGACAGACAGACAGAAAGACAGAAAGACAGTTTCATTTTTCGCCTTCACGCTTCTACTGTGTCTTAGTGCTTGTTCAAGGAGCAATGATTCACGTGTGTGTGTGTGTGTGTGTGTGTGTGTGTGTGTGTGTGTGTGTGTGTGTGTGTGTGTGTGTGTGTGTGTGTGTGTGTGTGTTGGTGATAGTTGTGAACTGAGGATATTCAAAGTATATATTTTTTTATATTTTTACTTGTTGATTGGTTTGTTTGCTGATTTATTTATTTATTTAATTTTTTTTTTGCATTCTATGTGTTAACTTTTCATCATTGTTGTTATTTTGTTGTTTTGTTATTGTTATTATTATTATTATTATTATTAATATTATTATTATTATTATTATTATTATTATTATTATTATACATTATCACTATCACTATTATCATTATTATTGTTCATTATTATTATTATTATTATTATTATTATTATTATTATTGTTATTATTATCTTTATTATGGTAAATACTTACATCATTGTCATCATCATCTTTTCCTTGCTCTTGATCTTCTTGTTCTTGTTCTTCTTCATTATCATCATTATTATCTTGATCATCATTATTATTATCATCATCATCATCATCATCATCATCATCATCATAATTTTCTTCTTCTTCTTCTTCTCCTTCTTCTTCTTCTTCTTCTTCTTCTTCTTCTTCTTCTTCCTCTTTGGTTCTTCTTGCAACATACAAGTGGTTCAAGTATCGGCAACAGGAATATCACACACACACCACATGCACACACACACACACACACACACACACACACACACACACACACACACACACACACACACACACACACACACTCATATGTTTGTCGTGCAGAGCTCATCGAATCATAGAGGACGGGTTGTGTGTGTGTGTGTGTGTGTGTGTGTGTGTGTGTGTGATATTCCAGTCTCCATTTTCAAAATCATGTACTCGAGAACCAAAATATCAGGTTTAGCATTCATCATTATTTTTTTTTTTTATTTATTTATTTATTTTTTTTTTGGAGTGACCTTGGTAGGTATCACGTGTTCTTAAACCATAGATAACAGGGTATGAAACTCTTAACAAAAGTACGAAGGCACCATTACTGACCCATAATCATTGTACAAATGCTCCGGAAAATTTTTCAAACAAGTGTGTAATGTTTCAATGCATTCTCCTTTTACTACTTCTTTATTTCGTGTTGTAAAGATACTCAGTTAGTCCATAATCGTATATTTGTTTTATCTTTGCACATTGAAATTATAACATTACTGTTTATGGCAACTACCTAACGTACATACGAACACACGCGCATGCACTTTTTTTTGTAAAGTATTTTAAGGTGTGGCATACAGAGACGTTTTTCCTTCCCTCCATCCCTCTCCCCCGAGACTCTGTTTACAAGTATATTGCAACACTGGACTGGTTCTCGTATAAGTGAAAATAAGACGAGGAAAAATAAACTCGGGAGCATTGTTAATACCTTCTTTAAATGTCAGCGCGGTGTGTTTTCAAGCTGCTGTCAATATTCCAGCACCAACTGTTTCCCGCCCCACGCTGCTTCGGTGGAATGACGTCAAGTTCGGTCACGGTTTGTCCCCACCGACCTGCGGAGGAGCGGCGTGTGAGGCCACCATACTGACGCCGCCGTTGGGAAAGGCTCTCTCTCTCTCTCTCTCTCTCTCTCTCTCTCTCTCTCTCTCTCTCTCTCTCTCTCTCTCTCTCTCTCTCTCTCTCTCAGTTAACAAGCACATAATGACTACCCGGCTCAAGTCGACATACCCGTCACCTAAGCCAGTTCCGCTTCCGCTTTGCGTACTGAGCAGTCTGGTTAAGCGGTGGGTAACAGAGAGAGAGAGAGAGAGAGAGAGAGAGAGAGAGAGAATCATGATATATTGGTTTTGTAACAGTAATACTACCACTACAACAACAACAACAACAAGTACTACTACTACTACTACTACTACTACTACTACTACTACTACTACTACTACTACTACTACTACTACTGCTTCTACTACTACTGCTACTACTACAACAACAACAACTACTACTACTACTACTACTACTACTACTACTACTACTACTACTACTACTACTACTACTACTACTACTACTAGTACGTTGACAATGACGCCGAAGACAACGATAACAACGACAACGACTATTAAGTTGCATACGGAAAAGCACAGCCAAATCAAGATAGACAGATAGAAAGATAAGAAAATAGGTAGGTAGGTAGAGAGAGAGAGAGAGAGAGAGAGAGAGAGAGAGAGAGAGAGAGAGAAAACATGTGACTATATACGTATTTAAAAAAAAAAAATAGTCTATAGATGTGTATCTCAGCCATCATTTTTCATCTCAGTCAAAACACGACCAATTCTAAAACCCAAGATTCTAAATTGAGACGGAAAAAAAAAAAAAAAATCGCGTAACCTTCCGTGTGTATTGGCGAGTGAGGGCGTCGTTTCCAGGGGTAGGGGGAGTCGTGGCGGACAAGTTCCTGAGCTTAGCCGGGAGACGCGAGGAGGCGCCTTGCTTTTTCGAGGGTTAGCGGGGAGGCTCAGGAAGGAAGTGGTGCCGAGTCGTGATGTGCCGGGGAGTGTTGCGCTGTGTGGGGCGTGTGGTGGCGTGCCGGCTCGAGAGAGAGAGAGAGAGAGAGAGAGAGAGAGAGAGAGAGAGAGACGTAGACAAGGTATCTTTCTCTATATGGACAGCTGTTTACCTACACGTACGTAAATACCTACTGCGTTACATTCTTACCAGTTTAGCATTCATTCCATGATTATCATCTCAGTATAATTACATATAATTGAGAGAGAGAGAGAGAGAGAGAGAGAGAGAGAGAGAGAGAGAGAGAGAGAAAGTGGCTGAGAAGGGAGTATAGAAAGGGGGAGGAGGCGCCCTTGGTAACAGGCCGCTATGTGAGTCTTCCCCTCGCAGAGGGAGCAGGGAAGGACAGCGGATCGGACCTTCTGGCCAACTGGTGTGACGGGCGGGGCGGGGCGAGGCGGGACGGGGCGGGGCGGCGGACATAGACCACGTGGTTTTTAGTGACAACGAGCGGAGAAAGGAGGAGCGAAAGGAAGAGGAGGAGGAGGAAGGAGAGGTTGAGAAGAAAGAGAAGAAGATCGAGAAGGTGGAGGACAGGCGAAGGAAGCATAAAAGCGTGGTGTGAGTTGGGAAAGAAAGGAAGGACAACAGCTGCCGCAGGAGGAAGGTGTGAGGGGATGTGAGGGGTTATTATGATCAAGGGGAATAGTTGTATTGTGGTAGCAGTAATGGAAGTAGTATTAGTTGTAGTGGTTGTTGCTGTTTTGATTTTAGTAGTAGTAGTAGTAGTAGTAGTAGTAGTAGTAGTAGTAGTAGTAGCAGCAGTAGTAGTAATAGTAGTAGTAGTAATAATTTTTGTTATTTTTTGTTGTTGTTGTTATGGGTGGTGATGGTGGTGGTGATGTAACTGATGCAACTGTAATAGTTATAAAAAGAAGAGGAAGATAAGGAAAAAAATAATGATTGTTGTATTTGGTAGTAAACAGTTAAGATGGTAAGAGGAAGTAGAGAAGAGAAAAAAGAGGAGGAAGAGGAGGAGGAGGAGGAAGAGGAGGAGGAGGAGGAGGAGGAGGAGGAGGAGAACAAATAAGAAAAACAAAATAATTATAAAAAATCGAACCAAAGTAAATACGAGAAAAAATCAGCCAAGGCAAGATGGAAAAATATATCAATAGGAAAGGCGAAAAAAAAATAAACCAACATAATTATAGCAATAATACTGATAATAATAATAAAAATAACAATAACAATGATAATGTCATTGTCTGAAGACAAATATACATTATACAAAGTAAGAGTTTAAATTGGTTTCGTGTTATTAACTACGTTTTTGTTTTTAATTCGCATGTAATTCGAGAAGCAGTGTACGGCAACATAACCAGCAGCAAAAGCAGCAACAGCAGCAGCAGTAGTATGTAGTAGTAGTAATAGTAGTAGTAGTAGTAGTAGTAGTAGTAGTAGTAGTAGTAGTAGTAGTAAGATATCCTTAACACGGACATCACCTCCCTCCCTTTCCCTTGAACAGTACAGCCAATGTTGTTCCCTTAATGAGTCGCCCCATGGAGGAAGTAACGGCCCAGTTCTTCATCCGCGGCCTGAACTCTCTCTCTCTCTCTCTCTCTCTCTCTCTCTCTCTCTCTCTCTCTCTCTCTCTCTCTCTCTCTCTCTCTCTCTCTCTCTCTGTGTGTGTGTGTGTGTGTGTGTGTGTGTGTGTGTGTGTGTGTGTGTGATGTGCTTGGTTTATCTTATCATGGTTGGCTGTTCTATCTCAACCGATCAGATATTCTTCCCATGTTTTTTTTTCTTTTTTCCCTGAATTTCTTCCTGGTTAGTATCTTGTTCCATAAACATCCACCAGATCATCTTCTCTTTTCCGTCTATTCCTCCTTCCCTTCTTCTCCCCTTCCCTTTTTCTTTTTGTTTTCCTACCCCTGCTTCTCATTTCCCCTCTCGCATCTTCCCTCATTCACTATTGCGCATTTCTATTCTCTCCTATTAGCTTTTAACTTTCTCTCTTTATATCGTCCTTCAACGCCCTTCTCACGTCCCCATTAACCCCTCTTCCTCCTCTTCCTCCTCCCTCTATAACAAGTAGCCACAAATGGGGAGTAATTAAGCTCAATTCTCCGTCACCTGCACACCTGAAGAAGAGCTAATTAACTTTTTACCTGTACTGAAGGTAGAAAGTGTGTGTGTGTGTGTGTGTGTGTGTGTGTGTGTGTGTGTGTGTGTGTGTGTGTGTGTGTGTGTGTGTGTGTGAGAGAGAGAGAGAGAGAGAGAGAGAGAGAGAGAGAGAGAGAGAGAGAGTCACTGCATGCGTGATAGAATGCAGCTAGACTTCACAACCAACGCACCCACCCACCCAAGAAGTCACACACACACACACACACACACACACACAGTAAGAAGCAAGCCAACCACAAAAACAGCGAGGCAGACAGGCCGACGGAAGACACAGGGGCCGCCAGGCAACCCCTAGCCAGACGGCAGCGGCACTAATGACTGGCCCAGCACCAGCAGCACCAGCAGCCAGACGACACTTCCTCTTACCTGGACGCTTCCGCCGGACCTGCACCACAGCGCCGCCCTTACCACTAGTTCTGGGGTGGAGTCTCTAGGGGGCGTGCCAGTTTCAGCCTTGTCAGCCGCGCCCTTTGCTGCTCCGCCTCTCTACCATGCAGGACTGGGTATCCCCACTCTCTCTCTCTCTCTCTCTCTCTCTCTCTCTCTCTCTCTCTCTCTTGGTTTAAAGATTTGTATCGGACATCAGAAAGTGTATTATCAGTATCATTTATCAGTCTGTTCACCATGCTGGGCTTCACTGTAGCCCAGAAATCTTACAGAAGTCAGATACTGTTACTGGTATTAGTTAGTGGTGAGTTGTTAGGGTGCCGGGGATTGGGGAAGTGCTGGTGTGCCGGCTGAGTTGTGAGACGAGAAACGAAAAGGAGGGAGTATTGGTGTAGAAATGTTACAAGTTACTTTGTGTTTGTTGGCTGTGGAACATGTAATTTGATAGCGTTTTGATTTATTTTGTATTACACTTGTACTGCCTTCCTGGGATGTGGTATGTAATGTGGTGGTAATGGTGGTGGTGGTAGTGGTGGTGGTGCTTGGTATGATGGTATTATTGTTTGTCCTGTTGTTCTCCTTGTTTATGATAAAGTGTTTTTGCTGATGTTTTTTTCTTGCTGGTGGTTGCTGTGCTGTTAGTGATGTGTTTTGTAGCTGTGTTGTTGTTATTGTTGTTAGTGGCGGTGGTGCTCCTAGTGATGATAACGATATTCAAGCTAATGCTGCTTCTGCTGTTGTTCTTGATACTCATGTTAGTATTTCTGCTGCCTTTCCTGATGTTGATGGCGATGCTGCATTTAATACTACCATATCCGCTGATGATGAACTTCCTAACACTGATTTATGGACTGAATGACATCAACAGATATAGAAAAAGAGAGAAAAAAAATCACTCCTATGAAAATACGTAAATAAAAACATGAATTGGAAACGAGGCTAGAAAGTAAGGAGATGCACGTTTATTAGATCCACACACGGCTACACTACATTAATCCACCAACAACAGGCTGTAAACCACACATACGTAGATCCTGCCTTGATCATTCCTTTTTTTTTTTTTGTGCTGACATTGCGTGAAGAAAACAAAATAAATAAAACATACGAGAGAGAGAGAGAGAGAGAGAGAGAGAGAGAGAGAGAGAAGTAAGCGGTGAGATAGTTCCTTCAGCTGCGTGTTGCCCTTGAGTCTTGCAAGTTTCCTCCCCCTCCCCGCCGCCTCCATCACCCCGCCATGCTGCGTTGCCACACCTCCGTCTGCTGGGGAATCCGGGAGGGACCAGTTTTTCCCCCTATCATGGTGTTGTGGTGTTGTGGGGACCAAGAGAGTAGGGAGAAGAGGGAGGGATGAGAAGCAACCAGACATACCGATTGACATACAGAGTGACACACACACACACACACGGATGAAGAGATAAATGAATGTAATACTGAAATATATAGATAGACATATAAGGGTGCATAGATAAAATACATGTTGTTTATTTATTCATTTATTTATTTGTTTGTTTACATTATCATTGCTTCTGATCTCCATTTTGTTTTATTAACTTTTTTGCTTTCTCTCTCTCTCTCTCTCTCTCTCTCTCTCTCTCTCTCTCTCTCTCTCTCTCTCTCTCTCTCTCTCTCTCTCTCTCTCTCTCTCTCTCTCTCTCTCTCTCTCTCTCTCTCATTATGTGTTGATTGGCATTTGCTTACTTTGTCGTTCTTTGTTTTCCTTATTTCTTTTCCTCTTTTCGTTTTATTGCCTTCTCTTTCCTTGTGTCTCTCTGCTTTTCTTTCCTTGTATTTTCCTCGTTTATTAGTCTGCTTATTTTGCATAACTGTAAACCTATATATTATGTTGCTTAATTTGTCTTTTTACACTTTCCTCCTTCTCATATTCCTTCCTTCTTAGTTCCAAGTATTCGTTTATTTTCATATTTTCTCCCTTCCCTCCTTCGTTCCTTTGCTTCAAACACTCACACATTCAAGTTTTGTTGGAGATTTGATTTTTATTCTTCTCTTACAGTGGCCAACTTTTTTTTATTTTATTTCTCCTCCTCCTCCTCCTCCTCCTCCTCCTCCTCCTCCTCCTCCTTTCCGCATTCTCATCCTTCTCCTCCTCCTCCTCCTCCTCTTCCTCTTCCTCTTCCTCCTCTTACTCCTCGTTCTTTCCTATTTCTGCTCCTCTTTTTCCTCGATCTTTTTTATTTTTGCGCCTCCTCCTCATCTTTTTTTTTTAATTGTGCCTTTTTTCTTCCCACACTCCTTCCTCGTCTCCATCTCTACTTTCTTCTACACAACGTTTTCTCTATGTCCTCCTCTCTTTTTCACTTCTGATTCTCCTTCGTTTTCTATTTTCGCTTCGCCTCTCCGAATTTCTTCTACTTCTCCTCTCCCTTCTCTTCCATTCTCTACGTCTTCTCCTTTCTCAACTTCTACTTCGTTTATCCCTCCTCCTCCTCCTCCTCCTCCTCCTCCTAACGGTGCTCTCCTTGACCATACTCTAGGTAGCAACTGACAACGCCTCTCTCTCTCCAACAACCATTCTCTTTCTCCCCCATGCCTTCCCTCACATCCTCTCCCACACCCACATCCATCTCATCTTGCCTCCCATTGCTCCCACTCCCGCCATCCTAACCTTGCTTCCAATCCTTTCGTCTTTAAGAACCCCAGCAAAAAGAGTCAGAATACCTTCCTTTCTTTTTACGTCTTCTCTCCTCTTCTCTCTCTTTCTCTCTTCGACTTCCACCATTCCCTCCTTCTTCCTTCCCACTCTCTCCCTAATCACTTCCGGGTCACGCTGTAAATCAAAAGAAACTTGATTGGTTGGTTGGCTGGCTGGTGTGATTCTGTTTTTTGCCGTGGGAATGTATTGGATGTAGATTCGGGTCTTTTTAAACTGTTGATTTGATTTTTTTCTGTCTGACATATTTGAATGTTATAAACAAATATTGTTATATTTATATTTTTTATTCCTGGTTTTTCTCTTTTCTTTTCATCCTGTCATTGGGTGTGCATTTTCAGATAAATTTAGTGGTGATGTTGAATTTCAGAATGTGAGAGAGAGAATAAAACAAGAAGACAATGTAATGATGAGAAAGACGAAGAAAAAAAAAAAAGGTGAATCGTTGAGTAAAATTCCAGAGTCATCACGATTCGTACAGCTTGCCGTGTGTTCCAAATCTTGGCCTGCACACCACGCTTTCGGTCTTTCAGGAGGCAAGCAGTGCTGGCTGAGCGAAGCGGCGCGGCGGTGACCGATCACTTCTGGCTGGGTCACCTTCACCCACTTTTAACACGTGGTTTGGAATTTCTCTAGAGCGAAGTCTGAGAGAGAGAGAGAGAGAGAGAGAGAGAGAGAGAGAGAGAGAGAGAGAGAGAGTTTTTGTTGAGAGGGATTCCAGGAAGATCCGTAAAGTAGTGTAAGCCGTGAAAGACAGAATATAGCATGAAGCTCAACTGAATACACCCTCTCTTGCATTTTTGCTTGCACACACACACACACACACACACACACACACACACACACACACACACACACACAAATGGGCAAGCCTGTTAATGTGTGGCCCCTGTTCATCTAGCAGTAAATAGATACGAGATATAACTCGAGGGGTTGTGGCCTCGCTTTCCCGGTGTGTGGAGTGTGTTGTGGTCTCAGTCCTACCCGAAGATCGGTCTATGAACTCTGAGCTCGCTCCGTAATAGGGAAGACTGGCTGGGTGACCAGCAGACGACCGAGGTGAATTACACACACACACACACACACACACACACACACACACACACACACACACACACACACACACACACACACACACAAACTCGTTACATTTGCAATAATTAAGCGGTATATTATTGCCACCACCATCGCTACCATCACCACCACCAACAACACCACTACCACAACCACAATAATCGCTACTACCACAATCACCATTACCGACAACAACAAAATAACAACAGCAACAATTATGCGCCACAACACGCCCCAGTTACAATAAGATCAATACGTAATAGAAGTGCACCGAATAAAACCACTCATCTCTCTCTCTCTCTCTCTCTCTCTCTCTCTCTCTCTCTCTCTCTCTCTCTCTCTCTCTCGTTCCTCTTCCACCGCCGCCTCCTAATGTACATTAATGGACGATGATAATGGCGATTAACGTGAAGCAAATACCGAGATTACGGAAGAGTTGAGGCGCTACTGAGGTCGGGGAGGAGAGAGCGGGTCGGGTTGGAGCAGGGAGCGGGGGCTGGGGCGGGGAGATGGCAGGGAGAGGTGAGGGCCAGGAAGGCGTGGACGTAAAGAGGGGAGTAACAGAGAAACGAGAACCGCAGACAAAGAAGAAAAAAAAAAAAAGAGAGGAGAAAAGGGAGTTCCACAGTTTATGCAATTAGAAGATATATGGCCGGGGTTTGGTGAAGGCAAAAGAAAAAAGTGAAATGTAGTAGTAATTTTAAACATAAGAGAAATAAAGTAAAAAAAAAAAAAAGTGACTGTTGGATCGTTCAGCACGTGTCCATTTTACTTCATGGGATGTATGTAATGTGTAGCAAGAATGAACAAAAAATTCTTTCAGTAGCCCACTAAAGCTGTGGCGATGAAAGAAAACTGGCCTTGAGGGAGAGCTTAAGGGCCCCACGAGAAACACTTCTTTCTCTTGACGTCAGTGTGACCTGTAACAACACTAGGCCAGCGCCAGACATCATGGCAGTAGGTCATCAAGACTCGCCTGCCCGTCCATTAATTGGAAGGAATGTAACCTCTCTTTGCTTGGCACGTGGCAGGTCAACTTTTGTTATTGCTTGAAGGAAGCGAAAGAAAGTGCTCTCTCTCTCTCTCTCTCTCTCTCTCTCTCTCTCTCTCTCTCTCTCTCTCTCTCTCTCTCTCTCTCTCTCTACTGAATTTAAATCTTAAACGGCTGAAATATATATATATATATATATATATATATATATATATATATATATATATATATATATATATATATATATATATATATATATATATATATATATATATAAGATGAGTTAGGATGTCAATGAAACCAACTGATTTCAGTCAAATTAAGTTGAATATTATTTGATGTATTCGTTGAGATGGCGTTTCGTACGATATATCATCAAATGTTCCATAGTATCATCCTTCACGTCACACACCTTGCTTGCACTATTTTTAGATTTGAATGAATTATTATTATTCCCTTCTAGGCGGAGTTACGAATGTGGATTGGGGCGAAATTGACTCCATAAAGGGCGGAACTGTGTCAAGAAGTGGTACTTTTATCCGCTGTTCTTTGATGCAGAGAGCTCGAGTTCTGCATGTTATTAGCTATTCAGTCTGGGGGCATTGCACGCGTAAAAACTTTATGGTTTGCGGAGTTAGTACATTTAAGGGGACTGTCTGACTTATCTTGTGAGGAATTATTTTGACAAAGAACTTTTATGAAAAAAAAAGTGACATGAAGGCTTTGTGGTAAGAAATAGTATTTTATTTACTTAACATTTTATAAGGAAATACATGTGAGTATGCTTATTGCAAGGCCGGGATTTTGATGTTTGTTATGTATTATTGTTTTTTTTTTTATTCATTGACATATCTATTTTCCTTAAGCATAAATTTGTGGTGCTGAGATTATCAGTGTTTGTACTGTATGGTGAAGCTCTGCAGGGGACTAAATGCAGCGATGTGTCTGAATTAACTAACATGATAGAAAGGTTTTGTATGAATAGGAAATGTTGACAGTGCTGACAACTGTTCCTCATCTGATGGTACTTAACGTTTTCTTTCGTGTGTTTAGTGATGGCATATTAAAGAGCAAGGCGTAAAGTTACCAGCGCAGCTCTTCTGATACAAAATATACGGACTTTTACATTTTAACGCAGAAAAAATTACAGAATTTGGTAAATAGATCTGGCTTTAACGTTCACAATAGCGAGAAAATTTGAAATACTTACCAGTGATTTAGCTCAAGTTGGTGAGTCGATACAGTCCTGTGGCTCTGCGTGCTGTCCGGGATGTCACAATCACAGCGGGTTCGTTACATGTATCTGGTCTCTATTATTTCCTACACGTTGATTTTTGTCAGATGATATCCTCAGGTGAAATCATTTGAAGCTCAACATGTACATTTCATCACTCAGGCAGGGCTCTATAATTATCTAACCAATGGAAGCGCACACACACACACACACACACACACACACACACACACACACACACACCGTTAAATGGCAATCAAGAAAGGTCACAGAATAACAACAAAACAAAGCACTCATGGCATCACCATCCCCGCCACACCACCACAACCACCACCACCATCATCACTACCACCACCACCACCACCACAACAGCAACAACAACAACAACGGAACACAACATAATGAATACCCCTCCACCTGCTGCCCCTCTTTCCCACTATTAGCGTGGCAAAGCGGAGTTAGAAAACAAGAGAAGTAATTATCATAGCGAGGCGAGGAAGGGACTGGACAGAGGCAGGGTGTGGTGGGGAAGCATGATGAGGATAAGTGGAATTTCAGGATAGTAAGAGGCGAGGCGCAGGCGGGGAAGTGGGGAGTGTGGTGCGGTGGGTTGTGACGTGCCTGGGCGGGGCTGCTTTGCTGAGGTGCTTAAATGAAGGTGGAGGATTAGGCTGGGGAAGTGACGATGCTGGTAAAGGGAGCTGGAGGAAAAAAAGGATGAGGTGGAGGTAAAAGAAAGGTGTAAAAGGAGTTGGGAATAATGGAGGTAAAATGGTGATGGAGAGGGAGATGGAGGTGGTGGAGGTTAAGGAGTGACGGTGGTGGTGGAGAAAGGTGAGAACTTTTCGCTTTGGGAGTGAGGTGGAGGTGGTGGAGAGCAGGAATATATAATAGTGGTTATATACGTGGAAGTGGAAGATATATAGGTGGAATTTAATGGATAGGAGGTATGGAGTGATTTTGGTAGGTGTGGAGGGTTGGTGGAGTCGATGAAGGGGTGGTGGAAGGTGGTGGTGATGGTGGTGGTGATGGTGGTGGAAGGTGGTGGTGGTGGTGGTGGTGGTGGTGGTAGGCTGTCTAATGTCAAGGTTTCCGCCATGAAAAACTAACGCTGAAATGTACACAAACCTTCCTTTTTTCCCCCGCCAGTGTATCCGCGTTCATGAGCTCAGAGAGAGAGAGAGAGAGAGAGAGAGCTTTTATCTTCATTCTTAACACTCCATTTCTGTTATCGTTTTCAACTTTCTTTGTATATAACTTCATTTCACTTTTTGCATTTTCCTTTAGGCTTACACTACGATCTCCTTTTACTTTCTGTTTCCCTCCCTCGCTTCCTCGCTCCTTCCCTCCCTCCTTACATCCCCTCTTTCCACCGTCTCTCTCCCTCCCTCGCTACGCCAAGACCAAAGCATCGCATCCAACCCGCACGGTAGCTAATGGAGTAATGTTCCTTAAAATGCCCATTAGATTTCCCATATTATAAGCATTAGAGTAGCACTGAAAGGAGGCGCAGGAGGAAAGAGAGAGGAGGAGGAGGAGGAGGAGGAGGACGAGGTGGAGGAGGAGGAGGAGAAGGAGGAGAAA
>NC_059297.1:7931910-7944410 GCF_017591435.1 Portunus trituberculatus
CTACCTCATTAGCATTGAAATGACTCCGTGCCTCCTCAGACCTTCCCCTGACACACCTCTTATCTCTTCTCAGGAGACCTCTTGCTTCTACGTGACAGCGTCGCGCTAGATGAAATTCTCTCGTTTCCCTAAATCTTTATAATATCACAGTCTCATATAACACCAGCAGCATTATCTCTTGACTTAAGCGCTCTAAAATGCATCATCAGACACTTTTGATTACTTGATTCATATTCAAAGATGTTCATCAGATCTAGAAGGTCACCAACAAGTGTTATCTTTCGGAATACACTTGATATTACTACGTTTTACTTTAGAGACACGCAAAAACACATCCAGTCTCAGGAATTCAGGTTGAACTTGGGTGTAACAGCAAGAAGTCTCCCAAACTCTGAGTTATTCCACTATTAGCAGAATAATTTGGAGTCTCGGAAAATGGTGGAGTTTTGGATTATCCAGCAAGGAACACTAACGGAGATATGATTGTCTTGATTTCCTCAGCCAACACTCCGACATTTTCTGCCACCTCTACGTTAGTATAAAGAATATTACGGGAACAGGTTTTATTCGTGCGTTTCGCTAGTCTAATACGTAGGCTGGCTGGATGTAGAATATTTTCTCAGTATATCAGGCAGCGAGGCTTAACTTATACCGGAAATGGTTGATACTTTTAACATTATCTTGAAATCTGATTCGTGCGTTTCACTGGTCTAATACAGACGATCGTTTGTATTTTTTTTTTTTGTATCAAACAAAAAAAAAAAAAGAACTGCAACGGAATACGGTTGACATTATTATTATTTTATTATCAAATTATTAAGATTAACATTTGTTTTATATAGTGCTGGAAAACACCGATAAATTCACACGGTAATACAAACAGTCCAACAAAGTTACTCAAATGAATATATGCATCTAGAATCATGAACAAAGAATAAGGCGTAGAACGAAACAAATATACAGAAAGACATACAGGAACACACACACACACACACACACACACACACACACACACACACACACACACACACACACACACACACACACACACACACAAAGAAAGAGAGATGGACAGGCAAATATAGACAGGTTAGACGGACAGACAGAGAGAGAAGGACAGATAGAAGAGGTATAGGGCGACACATCTTGGCAGGTGGACATGATTGCCTTTGTGATGATGTCAGTGATTGAGACTCGCTTGTGAGAAAGGAAGAGAGAGGGTGGTGGTGGTGGTGGTGGTGGTGGTAGAGGGATAAGGGGTACGGATTGAGATAAGAAGATGGAAGAAAGACGAAAGGAGATAAGAAGAAAGAACTGACGAAAGAGAGAGAGAGAGAGAGAGAGAGAGAGTAATGGTGATGAAAATGATAACAATAATAATGATAATAATGATAATAATAATAATGATAATAATAATAATAATAATAATAATAATAATAATAAAAGTAATAATGATAATAATAATAATAATAATAATAATAATAATAATGGATAATAATAATAATAATAATAATAATAATAATAATAATAATGATAATAATAATAACAATAATGATAATAATAATATTAATAATAATAATAACAATGATAATAATAATAATAATAATAATAATAATAATAATAATAATAATAATAATAGTAATAATGGTAATAATGATAACGACAATAACAACAACAACAACAACAACAACAACAACAATAACAACAATGATAAGAACAGCAACAACAACAACAACAACAACAACAACAACCATAATAACAATATTAATTTCCATGAAACATTGATATTCTTTTTAATAAACTGGATGTGTCACATCACAAAGACTAAGTAAAAATAAGCAATGTTTTTTTTTATTATTTTATGTAAGACGGAAGAACTGGAAAGGGTACAAAAAAAAAAAAAAAAAAACATAATAAATGCCCACTCAGTCCACATGTCCGACAGGGTTAGCCAAAAGACAGGGATAGATAAATGTCTTGAAACCTCCCTCTTAAATTAAATCAAGTCATAGGAAGTTGGAACTATATACACAGACAGAGAGTTCCAGAGTTTACCAGAGAAAGGTATGAATGACTGAGAGTACTAATTTACTGTTGCATGGGAGAGTTGGAGAGAATAGGGGTGAGAGGAAAAAGAAAGCCTTGTGCAGCGAGGCAGCAGGAGTAGGGGAAGCATGCAGTTAGCAAGATCAGCAAAGCAGTTACCATCAAAATAGCAGTAGAATATAGCAAAAGATGCAACATTCTGGCTGTAAGAAAGATGCTGAAGACAGTCAGTCAGCGGAGGGGAGTTAATAAGGCGAAAAACATTTGATTCCACCTTATCTGATAGAAGTGTGTGAGTGGAACCTCCCATACATGCGAAGAGTACTCCATACATGGACGTATGACGTCCTTGTACAGAGTTAGCAGTTCGTGGGGATGGGGTGAGAAAAACTGGCTGAGACGCCTCAGAACGTTTAACTTCACAAAAGTTGTTTTAAGAAGAGATAAGATGAGAAGTTTCCAGTTTAGATTATGAGTAAAGGATAGGCAGAGGATATTCAGTGTAGAATAGGGGGAAGTTGAGTGTCATTGAAGAAAAGGAGATAGTTGTCTGGAATGTTGTGTCGAGTTGATAGATAGGAATTGAGTTTTTGAGGCATTGAACAGTACTAAGTTTGCTCTACCCAAATCTGAAAGATTTGAAGTCAGGCATTCTATGGCAAGAGATTAAAGCTATAGGGTGTTAGTCTGAAGGATTAGAAAGGTTACTCTTTTTAGGAACAGGTTGAATGTAGGCAAACTTCCAGCAAGAATTAAAGGTACAAGTCAATAGACAGAGTTAGAAGAGTTAGGTAGAATTTTTAAGAACGACGGGAGGGACCCCATCAGGTCCACAAGCCTTCCGAGGATTTATGCCAGCGAGGGCATGGAAAACATCATTACGAAGAATTTTAATTGAAAGCATTAAATAGTCAGAGGGAGGAGGAAATGGAGAGACAATTCTAGAATCATCCAAGGTAGAGTTATTAGCAAAGGTATAAGAGATGAGTTCAGCTTTAGAGACAAGAGATGACAGTAGTGCCATCAGGATGAAATAAAGGAGGAAAAGATGAAGAAGTAAAATAATTGGAGATGTTTTTGGCCAGATACCAGAAGTCTCGAGGGGAGTTTGAAAGTCTATCCTTGCGCGGAGATCTCCATCTTTGGAAATTTCAATGTTCACCACCAACTTTAGTTTTTTTCTCCCTTCACTAACCATCCTGGTGAACTAGCCTTCAACTTTGCTATTCTCCATAACTTAGAGCAACTGGTGCAAAACCCTGTTCATATTCCTGACAGTCTTGAAGATTCGCCTTAATGCTTATGCTGTTACCCTCTCCTTTCCGTTGGGCTCCTCTGATCACAATCTCATATCTGTATCTTGTCCTATTTATCCAAATCCCTCTTCTGGATCTCCCAAAGCGAAGGTGCCTCTGGCGTTTTGCCTCTGCCATTTTGGGTGGACCTGAGGAGGTACTATGCTGATTTTCCCTGGAATGATTATTGTTTCCGTGTCGGAGATCCACTTCGTCTGCTGAACGCGTAACAGAGATGATATTGTCTGATATGGAGACGTACATTTCTCACAATTTTTCTCAACCTAAACCCTCTAAACCTGTTCTCGTGCTATACATGATAGAGAGGTTGTCCACAAATAGTACTTGAACCTTCCATCTCGTGAATTTCATGCACTTTATATTTTTGCCCGGAATCATGACAAGTCTGTTCTTCAACTTGCCAAAACCTCTTTCATAAATAGAAAATGTCAAAATCTTTCAAACTCAAACTCCCCTCGAGACTTCTGGCATCTAGCCTAAAAACATCTCCAGTAACTATATCTCTTAATCTTTGCCTCCTTTATTTCATCTTGATGGCGCCACTACCATCTCATCTGAACTCTTCTCTCAAACCTTTGCTAATATCTCTACCTTTGATGGTTATGGGCTTGTCCCTCCCTCTCTTCCTTCCTCTTATTATTTCATGCTATCAATTAGAATACTTCGTAATAATGTATTTCCATGCCTTCGCTGGCCTAAACAGCTGGAAGTCTTATGGACCTGATAGGGTCCCTTCTATTGTTCTCAAAGAACCTAGCACCTTACCTGGCCAAACTCTTCCAAATCTGTCTATCGACTTCTATCTTTTCTTCTTGCTGGAAATTTGGTTACATTCAATCAGTTCCTAAAACGGGTGACCGCTCTAATCCCTCAGACTACCGCCTTGTAGGTTTAATTTCTTGCCTGTCTAAACTTATTGAATCTATTCACAATCTTCAATCTGATCACCAGTGTGGCTTCCGTCAGGATTGCTCTACTGGTGATCTTCAGACTTTCCTTACTGAGTCTAGTCATCTTCTTTTAGAGATTTCGGTGAATCTTTTGCTTTCACGTTAGTCATATCAAAAGCTTTTGATAGTTGTTTTTCTTATGGCCTGGCCTATAGCGCCTGTATGTTACTTGAAGAGTATTGGAAGCGCTGTTAAGCTTCCACCTATTAGTGGCATAGGCAATTTTATTTATAGTGGTACCCATATTAGGGTCCATATCACTACCCAAGAGCATCTTTGGTGTAACCACCTAGAACCTATTTATCATGGTGACATGTAGGTAATTTTAAACCACTCGATAAATGGCAAAGTATCAAAGCGATACCTGGTGGGATTCGAATCTAGGCGTGAACGTCTGCCCGATTCCACGCTCACCACCTTATCCACTATGCCACCACATCCCACCCAGAGTTTGGCACAAAGCTTTGATCTCAAAACAACCCTCCTACGGCTTCTCTCCTTCTCTATGCAACTTTATCTCACGTTTCCTCTCCAACCGTTCTATTGCTGCTGTGGTGGACGGTCAATGTTCTAAATGTATTAATTTATTACTCTTTATTTATCATTCTGTCCTGTCACCCACTCTCTTCCTATTATTCATTAATGATCTTCTTAACCAAACATCTTGCCCTATCCACTCTTACACTGATGATACCACGCTACACTTTTCCACGTCTTTTCAGAGACGACTAACCCTTCAGGAAGACAACAGGTCAAGCAACGACGCCACAGAAAGCCTAACGTATTAGTGTTCAGTGCCTCAAAAACTCATTTCCTCAATCTATCAACTCAAAAGAACCTTCCTGATAACTATCCCCTCTTCTTCAATGACACTCAACTGTCCCCCTCCACCATTTTTTTTTTTTTTTAATTCCCCCCTAACTGCTAACTCTGTACAAGGGCCTCATCCGCCCATGTATGGAGTATACTCTTCGCATGTTTTTTTTTGGGGGGGAGTTTCCACTTGCACACTTCTATTAGATAGAGTGGAATCAAAAGCTTTTCGTTTCATCAATTTCCCTCCTCTGACTGAATGTCTTTAGCCTCTTTCTCACCGCCGGAATGTTGCATCTCTTGCCATCTTTTATCGCTATTTTCATGCTAATTGTTCTTTTGATCTTGCTAACTGCATGCCTCATCTCCTCTGACCTCGCTGCACAAGGCTTTCTTTTTCCTCTCACCCCTATTTTGTCCAACTCTCTACTGCATGAGTTAACCAGTAGTCTCAATCTTTCACACCTTTTTTTGGAATTCCCTGCCTGTGTCTGTATTTCCAACTTCCTATGGCCATCATTTAAATGAGAAGTTTCATGACATTTGTTCCTGTTCTTTGGCTAACTATCGGCTCTGTACAGAGACGGGCGACTAAGTGGTCACTTTTCTTTACCTTGGCCGGTCCTCCCTTTTACATAAAAAGATTGTGTACCATGCACCATGTTATATGCTCTACAATACTTACTGTCATTCATGTTGAAAGAAGACTAACATAATTCTAGGAAGACAAGAAACATTAAAAAGAGAGAGAGAAAAAGAAAAAAAATGTTGGAATAAAAGGAAAGGGAAAAACAAAGTTAATTAGAAATTTTGAGAAATAAATGAAGAAAATGAAAAAAAAAAAAAAAAACGAATAGATACAATGAAATAGTCAAATAAAGATGACGTGACCGACTTGGTAACGGATATCTTATTAAAAAGACATGAAAACAACAACAGGAAAAAACTACAAAGAAAGAATAAACACACACACACACACACACACACACACACACACACACACACACACACACACACACACACACACACACACACACACACACACACACACACACGCAGGACAGCAGTTATAATAACGATCTTGATGTTAACCAATTTTATATTAGGTCTAGAAATATTTCTTTTCTTAAGTCTGAATATGCCTATCTTGAAAATTTTTCTTCTTTAAGTAAAAATAGTGATTTTAATGTATTTCTACTTAACATTAGATCCATGTCCACCAACTTTCAGTACTTTAAAGACACAGTTTTGTTTGACAACATAACATACGATGTGCTTGGCTTTACGGAAACTAGGCTTGACTCTGGTATTTCAGCACTGTACACTTTGCCAGCATACACAATGTTCTCAAACGACAGGAACACATATGGTGGTGGTGTGGCAGTTTATGTCTCCAACAGGTACACAAGTTGTAAGATAAATGAATACAATCGGATGGAAACATTTGTTGAAAGTTTAGGAGTGGAAGTAAAATGTAATAATAAAATGTTTTTGTTCATATGTATTTACAGACCTCCTCAAGGTGATGTTAATAGCTTTATTAATGCTCTTAATGAAATTCTGACTTTTACAAAGGATAAAAATCATAATGAAATATTTATTTTGGAGATTTCAATTTAAATTTATTACTACATAATGACAACAAGATACAAGAGTTTAGCAATTTAATGTATAGTTACTCCCTGACTCCACTCACAACGTTACCGACACGAGTTACTGCCACTTCCGCCACCATTATAGATCACATTTGGTCCACGTTCATAGACAACAATGTAGGTAATTTTGTTATCAAAACTGATATTACTGATCACTTTCCTGTTGTTTCCCTATTTAAATGTAATAATATTCCATCTCCTCCTGTTTATATAACAAAAAGAACTTTTACTGATGAAGCTTTGGGTAAATTTAGTACTGCACTTTCTCATATAGATTGGTCTGATGTTGTTAATTCTACCTGTCCTGACATATCCTATAATTTATTTTTTGCCAAATTCAAAACAACCTATGACAACTGTTTCCCCGAGAAGAAAATTAAGATAAGTAACAAAAGTAGTCGCAGTCCCCATATTACTCCAGCATTAAAGAAAAGTATCAAAGAAAAGCATCGTCTTGAAAAACTAGCATATAAGTGGCCATTAACCTTTCGAGAGCAATACAGAACTTATAGAAATAGACTAACATCACTCTTAAAGGAAGCTAAGAAAAAGTACTACCAAGACCAATTAGTAGCTAATCAAGGTAACCCTAAGTCCCACTGGCAATCAATAAACAACATACTTGGTAGATCGGCAGATGGTACAAATAGAGTAATAGAACTCAAACCAGTTTGCTCTAACATTCCAGATAAATTTAATGAACACTTTCTACAAGCAGGAGGGCAAATAACAGAAACTACTGGTAGTGAATTTTAGATAATTTACAATGTTCTCCAAATTTTTCGATGTTTTTATATCCAGCCACAAATTTAGAAATTGAAAAATGTATTAAGGCATTTAAAACATCCTCCTGTGGATATGATGAAATTTCCCCACTTGTTATGAAACGGACAGTAAGTGACATAATCATTCCATTGACCCACATAGTGAATCAAACATTAAGAACAGGAGTCTTCCCTGAGGCACTGAAAAAAAGCCAAAGTTATACCTTTGCTCAAATCAGGTAATAGATCAGATATGAAAAATTACAGACCAATCTCTATACTTCCCGCCTTCAGTAAAGTCTTTGAAAAAGTTATTAATGCACGCCTTATTAAATATCTTGAAGATAATAATCTACTCACAGACTATCAACATGGGTTTAGGGCACGCCGTTCCACAGAAACTGCTATTTTTCAGTTCACCTCTAATGTGTATCACTTCCTAGAGGAAAAGCAATATTTAATAGGAGTATTTTTGGACTTATCCAAAGCTTTCGATACTTTGAATCACAAAATTCTGCTAAACAAACTGAACCACTATGGCGTTAGAGGTATCCCCTCTAAAACTAATTGAAAATTACTTGAGCAATAGGTTACAATCTGTATATTGCAATTTCACACATTCTTCCTTCAGGGCAATTAACAAGGGTGTACCGCAAGGTTCTATATTAGGACCAACTCTTTTCCTCATTTATATAAATGATATTGTCAATGTTAGTTCTAAATTCAAATACACTATATATGCTGATGATACAAATTTACTGTTAAACAACTCAAATATTAACAATCTTCACACAGATTTGGCTACAGAATTAAGAAAAATTTATCATTGGACTAAAATAAATAGTTTGAGCTTAAATATTGCAAAACAAATTACATACTGTTCCAAAATCGCTCTGTACATCATGAGTTTCCCCCTGTTACTATTGCAGGAAACATATTGAACAGAGTAGAATTCACAAAATTTTGGGTGTCTATATAGATGAAAATATTAATTGGAATAAACAGATTTCTTTTGTTACAAATAAATTATCAAGGATGTGTGGTATTTTGTTTAGAGTTCGTAATAGTCTCACAATTGAATCACTCACTAGTATTTATTACACCCTCTGTTATCCCCACCTCACCTATTGCGTAGCAATCTGGGCGTGTACTTGGCAGTCTTTCATTAAGAAAATAACTATTGCTCAAAATAAAATATTTAGATGTGTTTTTCATTTGAATAGGTTTGAATCAACACGCAACATATATAATGAACACAATTTTCTTACTTTTTCAAATATTCATAAACATTTCCTATTGTTAAGTATTTATAAGTACTTTACACAATATTCCGGAGCTCAACCTTTCAAATTGGTACAGACATCATACAATATTCGGGGTAATAATGTCAATCTCATGTGCCCGCAATTCAGAACGACTCTTTTTAAACATAGTGTATTATGCTCCGGTCCACAAATATGGAATTCATTACCTTTTCAAATAAAAACACTTCTTTATAATGATAACTTGTCCACTTTTAAAAAATCTTTGAAGACATACTTATATAACTGCCAAAATACATGATATTCTAAATTTAACATTTAAATGCAAAACAAACATTTCTATCTAAGATTTTCCCTTCCTCTTTGCCTTTACCATGTATAACAAACAGATTTTTATAGATGTATCTTCTAATGTGATATTGTAGTATGCGGTGTTAATTTCCTTTCGTGATCGTTTTTGAATTTGCAGTATGTTTATTGTGATTTGCTTAGCTTTGTTCTTGTCATTATTAGATATGGTTGTTATTATTACTATTCTAGTTACCTAAATGATTCTTTAGGCAATTTACCTAAAATATTGCCAATTGGTGTTGGTGTAAACAATAATCATAGTTATGTACATAAATGTGACTGTCGGGAAGCTTCGGCTTGACAGTCTCTGCCATTTTCTTTTCGTTTGTAAACATGTCTTTCTCAAATGTATTTATGCTAATGGGCTTACACTTACTTACTTACTTACTTACTTACACACACACACACACACACACACACACACACACACACACACACACACACACACACACACACACACACACACACACACACTAGTTAGATACTAAACAAAGAAATAAACCAAGGGAAATGGCAACTTGGTACAAAGGAAAAGAAGAAAAGGAAAGAATGGTAATATTAAACAAAGAAAGAAAAAAGTTACGGTAAGGAAACGCAAGACACAGACAACAATGAGAGATTGATAAGAGACACGGAATAGGATAAGAAGAAGAAAATAAAAGAAACGCGTGGAATGTAAACATGATAAAGATAACAAAAGATGTCAGTGCAAAAATATACAAGATGAAGAAAGTTTATAGAGAAAAAGAATTAAAGAAAAGATAGATCGATATATATATATATATATATATATATATATATATATATATATATATATATATATATATATATATACACACACACACACACATATATATATATATATATATATATATATATATATATATATATATATATATATATATATATATATATATATATATATATATATATATATATATATATATATATATATATATATATATATATATATATATATATATATATATATATAGAGAGAGAGAGAGAGAGAGAGAGAGAGAGAGAGAGAGAGAGAGAGAGAGAGAGAGAGACACACACACACACACACACACACACACACACACACACACACACACACACACACACACACACACACACACACACACACACACACACACATACAGAAAAACGAAGCGAAGGGAAGACACAACACGTGACTAAAGGAAGAAGGAAAAGTAGAAAGACAAAAAAATATATACAAGGGAAAGTGAAAGAAATACTCTGTTTCTAAGTAACTTTTTTTGCTCCTTTACTAAAGTGAAAATTTTGTGTCATTCATAACGTAGAGATCAAGCGTCCTCGAATAATCTATTTGTCTTCTCCCAAGCACCACTCCTGTCTCTCTCTCTCTCTCTCTCTCTCTCTCTCTCTCTCTCTCTCTCTCTCTCTCTCTCTCTCTCTCACACACACACACACACACACACACACACACACACACACACACACACACACACACACACACACACACACACACACACACACACACACACACACACACACACACACACACACACACACACACACACACACACACACACACACACACGGCCCGGTAGCTCAGTGGTTAGAGCGCTGGCTTCACAAGCCAGATGACCGGGGTTCGATTCCCCGGCCGGATGGAGATATTTGGGTGTGTCTCCTTTCACGTGTAGCCCCTGTTCACCTAACAGTGAGTAGGTACGGGATGTAAATCGAGGAGTTGTGACCTTGTTGTCCCTGTGTGTGGTGTGTGCCTGGTCTCAGACCTATCCCAAGATCGGAAATAATGAGCTCTGAGCTCGTTCCATAGGGTAACGTCTGGCTGTCTCGTCAGAGACTGCAGCAGATCAAACAGTGACACACACACACACACACCACAGTGTACACACTCGACTCACACTCGAGAGGGTCCGCGTTCGAATCCCGGAGGCGGCGAGGCAAATGGGCAAACCTCTTAATGTGTGGCCCCTGTTCACCTAGCAGTAAATAGGTACGGGATGTAACTCGAGGGGTTGTGGCCTCGCTTTCTCGGTGTGTGGAGTGGTCTCAGTTCTACCCGAAGGTCGGTCTATGAGCTCTGAGCTCGCTCCGTAATGGAGAAGACTGGCTGGGTGACCAGCAGACGACCGAGGTGAATTACACACACACACACACACACACACACATCGTTACATAATTTCCCCTCTCACTTTTCTCTCCGTCTCTTTCACTGTCCAGTTTTTTCTTTTTCTATTTAATCTTTTGAATGAATCGAATAGATCTTTTCATGTACATTTTTTATTACACTTTTTCCCCCTTTACATGCCTTTTCTCCTCTCCTTGCAGTCCCCTCTTCGTCTGTGTGTGCGTTTCATCGCCTCTTTCTTCTCGCCTCTCTTTCAAGACTCTGATATGCTTTTCAAAGGTCTTCGTATGTTCCTCTTTTTATATATTTTCTCCTTTCGCATCGCCCTTTCAGCCCCATAGATCAGATGTCGTAACCTGGCACGGGAGGCAGAGGGAGACTGGGAATGTGTACTATGTATGTCCTGTGGAGGGAGGGAAAGAAGGGAAAGATGGAGGGGTTGAGGTGAGGATTTAGGCGAGGTGTGATGAGGGGGAAGTAAATGCTGTGACTTGTGTGGTGTCCGACAGCGATAATAAGGAGGAGGAGGATAACACACACACACACACACACACACACACACACACACACACACACACACACACACACACACACACACACACACACACACACACACACACACACACACACACACACACACACACACACACACACACACGCACGCACACACACACACACAACATAGAACTATAGACAATGTTAGTAGGTAATAATCCTTTCTATTAGTGTTACTATGTCTAAGATTAAGGGATTTATACAAACTTTCTTCCCATAGCTCAGTGACATGAATTATTAATTGCTTTTTAACACGCCGCCTCTCAGTCACAGGTATTTCAATTCTTTTTCTTTATGCATCTCTAAAGATGATCCTGGGTAGCCACTGGACACTTTTGACCGAGTCCTTTAATCTTCATTTAGGTGGCTGTAAAAAATGTTTATAATGTTTTTAATTACATTGATTCTTCCATATTGCAGTCAAGCAATTATGTTTGTGTTTCAAGTTGCATATGTTAGAATTTGATGAACAAATATGAAGTTATATTTTTCTGCTATATTCTCAAATTTGATTTGATTAGTCTGTCTCTGAGATTCTACGTACAACGGGTCATGAATTACCTAGAGTATTGTTCATATGGTTACACATTATTGTCAGTAAGCCTCGACTTATCTATCTATCTATTTATCTATCGATCTATGTATCTGTCTGTCTGTCCGTCT
>NC_059297.1:7959410-7969410 GCF_017591435.1 Portunus trituberculatus
TCAATAGGATTAGGGTTAGTAGTGTTAGTAGTTGTAGCAGCAGTAGCAGTAGTAATAACAGAGTCAGCTGTATTAATTGCAGTGAATTTAATGAATGCCTAACTGCAGACGTGCCTTCCTCTTTCCCCTCTGAACAGCGTGGCGCGGGGTAGGAACGGCTCGGTGGTAGTCACGTCTAGCTGATAAGGGAGCCTAGGGGCTTAGAGAGAGAGAGAGAGAGAGAGAGAGAGAGAGAGAGAGAGAGAGTAACAGAACATAAAATAAAACTGCGTCTAAACAGTGCAACACAATCCCAATTCAGAAAGTCACTCCCAAACCCAGTACACCACCACCACCACAACCATCACCACTACCGCTGTACCTCTGCCCACACTGCTCCTGTTTGGCATGCTGGACTCGCTGCCGGACCTGCTCTGTTTAATTGCTGGACAGTCAGCTCCTCGACCCACCGTGTTTATCAACGAGTGGAGGTCAGGGTGGGGAAGGGAGGCGAGGAAAGGTGAATCAAGGTCATGCAAATGTTACACAACGAGTAGAAGAAGGAGGAGAATGAGAATGAAGAAGAAGAAGAGGAATGGGGAGAAAAGACAAGAAAAAAAAATGAATATGAAGAGAATAAGAAGAAAAGTCAGAACAAGTGTATGAGGATAAGAGAGGGAAGAAAAGGAAGACTAGATTAGCAAGAGGAGGAAGGAGGTACAGACAAGGTTGTGAGAGGGATAAAGGAATAAAATATGAAGAGGAAAGTTGTAAATACATGAGGAACAGACGAATGAAAATTAGGAGTAAATGAAAAGCGAAAGAAGATGAACGAACGGGAAGACGAAACATAAAAGGAAGAAGAATACGAGAAGAATTATAAGAAAATAAGAATTAAATAAAGCTGATGAGCAAAGGAAGAAGTACAGCAGTATGAAGATGAGACAGGTAATTTAGAGGACGAGAAACAGGAGGAGAATTAGGCAGAGGAAGAAAATAAATAAAGAAAGAGAAGGAAGAGGAGGATGAAGATGAAGATGAGGAAGGAGAATTGGAATCAAGAAGAGGAGGAAAACGAAAACTAATTAGGAAGAGGATGATAAGGAAACGAGAAAAGATAAATGTCGATAACGAACAGAAGAGGAAGAGAAGATGGCAACATACACTCACACTGTGAATTCACGAGGATAAAGAGCAAGAAAAAGAAAAAGAAGAATACCTGATATGCATATACATGAAGAGAATCACTATCACCACCACCACCACCACCACCACCACCACCACAACCAATCCCGGAATACAAAAACTGAAGCTTAGTCGTGTAACTCAACTGACCTCTTGCGCTGTTGCCTTTTTTTTTCTTTCTTTCTTTCTCCTGTACTCTGTAGTTAAGTCAAGCATCGGGTCTGGTAATACGTGCAAATGTTTCCGAGTGTTTTCAAGGCCAGACACAGGAAGAAGTGTTCATGACAACGTGCACGAGATACACAGACTTCCAAGTGTACCAGGGGAGGAAGAGAATGCTTACGAATGAGTAGGTTTCCGTGTGGCGTGATCAAGCGGTAGCGTAGTGGTGGTGACAGTGGTTGTAGTAGTAGTGGTTGTACTGGTTGTGGTGCAAGATTTAGTAATAGAAGTAATAGTAGTAGTGTTAGTAGTTGTAGTTGTAGTAGCAGTAGTGTTAGTAGTTTTGTAGTGTTAGTGTTAGTTGTAATAGTAGTAGTAGTAGTAGTAGTAGTAGTAGTAGTAGTAGTAGTAGTAGGAGTAGTAATAACCAAAAAAACACGAAAATAATGATCATAGACAACTAAGATCCAAAAATCTCAGTATCAAATATCAAAGCGTATCTTGTTCACTATTCTCTCTCTCTCTCTCTCTCTCTCTCTCTCTCTCTCTCTCTCTCTCTCTCTCTCTCTCTCTCTCTTCCTTTTCATCCTTTTTGCCAAGTTCGTTCCTTCGTTTTCTCTCTTCTTCAATTAACTCCGTCCATACCTTTCTTTTGTTTGGTCACTGCTTCTCTTCTTACCTTAGTTCTCTCTCTCTCTCTCTCTCTCTCTCTCTCTCTCTCTCTCTCTCTCTCTCTCTCTCTCTCTCTCTCTCTGCTCTGTGTGTGTGTGTGTGTGTAAACATCTTTCCATTTTCAGATTTTTTTCCACATCCTCCTTCGTTCTTCCTATCACCTTATTTACAAAGATAATGCTGATTAGTTGAACAAAATATTAACATCAGAGAGAGAGAGAGAGAGAGAGAGAGAGAGAGAGAGAGAGAGAGAGAGAGGTACAAATCACACCAAAATTCTGCACCTGTTCCTGCTCTTCCCTCTCTTCTTCCTCCTCCTTTTTTCTTTTTCTTTTTCTTCTTCTTTTCTTCTTCTTCTTCTTCTTCTTCTTCTTGATTTCTTTTCCGTCTTCTTCCATTATTATTATTATTATTATTATTATTACTATTATTATTATTATTATTATTATTATTATTATTATTATCATCATCATTTAAACATCATCATCATCATCATCATCACTATTACTATTATTTATATTTCTCTTTTATCATTCTATTATCATTTTTCTTTATATACATTTCCACATTCCTCCTCTTCCCTCTTGCAGATCCTTCTTTCTCTTTATTCTTTATTCACAACCTTCTTCTATTCTTTAATTCACCTTTTCTGTCTCTTGATTTTATCCACCATCTTCTTTTCGCCTAATTCCCCTGTTTTTCCCTTTCCTTCTCCTACTCCTCTTTCTCCACTGCCACCGCCTCCAACGTCGCTGCTTCCGCCACTCCCCTTCTCCCCCGTCAACTCGTTACTCGTTTTCCTGCCGTGCCGTTGGCTCTACCCAATGGACTTAACAGAAACTCGTTAAACTTTGTCAATTCCCGCCGAAATATTTCAGGTACGGTTGCGCTTGTCGTCTCAATATGCTTATTCAAGGGGCGTTAGTAACCCCCCTTCCCTACCCTTTAGAGACTCAAGTTGCACCCTGTTTCCTTCCCCTTCTTTCTCCCCTCCTTTACTCTCTCTCTCTCTCTCTCTCTCTCTCTCTCTCTCTCTCTCTCTCTCTCTCTCTCTCTCTCTCTCTCTCTCTCTCTCTCTCTCTCTCTCTCTCTCGCTCCATAAGAGTTATTGTTTCCTCTCTCTCCTCAATTCCCTCTTACCAAGGTCTAGATTCCTGCAGTGTCGTGAAGTGCCCAGGGTCGTTCTAGGTGGAGTCGTCCTTCAGAGTGTTTATAGTAAGCTGTGTGTGTGTGTGTGTGTGTGTGTGTGTGTGTGTGTGTGTGTGTCCCTCATCTTTCTTCGTTTTTATTCTTTTTTTTTTCGTTCCCTCAAAATGTACACTCTCCTTCAGATACTTACATTTATTTTTGTCTCGCTTCAAATTCACACACACCTCCTTTTTTTTCTTTAGTTTTTTTTTTTTTACTCTCATTTGTATCTACCATTCGATGTTTTTTGTATTCTCTTCTCTCACATCCACATACTTCTCCTTAACTCTATCATATTTTTATTCTCCATCCTTTTTTTTTTTTTTTTTACTCACTCAAACCTTCTCTTTCGTCTTCATAGTGTTGATAGTAAAGCTTTGATTGTCCTGTTCTTTCCCCCTCTCTTCCTCCATCGTTCCTCCATTTTTTCCCTTCAAAATGTACAGTCACCTTCATTTCTGCTTTCTTTTTTTCCCTTTTCACCTCATATTCACACATTCCTCACTTTGTTTTTCTTATTTTCTTTGTCAAATTTGTGCTTTCTCTTTTCCCTCTTTATTCCTTTCTTTATTTTCTTTTCTCACATCACCATTTTTCTGTTCTCCTTTCCTACTCTCTCGTCAAATTTTCTTGTTTTTTTTTTTTTATCTCTCTTCAACATACACATCTCCTTTCTTCTTCCCCAAATATTCACTTCCTTTACCTCTCCACTCTGTTCCCCTCTTCCATCTCTCTCGCCCTTCACTCTCATTTTTATCCACTCATCTTCATTACCTACCAAATTTTTCCCCCATCACGTATCTACAGTTTTCCTTCCATCTTGTTATTTTCTCTTCTCCCACCGCCACACCCTTCTCCCCTCTTCTTTCTCTTTTTCTTTCTTTCTTATTCGTCTTCCCTTCCTTTAATTGCCCCCGTTTTCTTTCCACATATCCTAACCCTTTCTCTCTTCCTTTCCGTTCTTTATATTTTATTCTTTTCTCTTTCACCGATTCTTTGTTTAGACCAACCATTGTTTCCCACCACGTCCCCCTCTTTTTCCTCTCTCACTTCCCTTGTATTACGTAATATTTCCCTACATATTCTCTTGTGAATACGGAGAAAAAATATATGCATTTATTCATATCATATGGTCGCAGTACGTATTTATGCATTTTTTTTTCAGTCTGTTCCTAGTTTTGTTTAGAGGACGACAATAGTGTTGCAATGTATTTTTTCGTGTTCTTTGAAGTCGGTGAACGAAACTATCATGAAGTAGTGGAACCTTAGTGTCAATTGTGTGTGTGTGTGTGTGTGTGTGTGTGTGTGTGTGTGTGTGTGTGTGTAATAATAATAATGATAATAATAAACGATTTACTAAAATTGCAGTATATACATGTTGAAAATTTGCACAAGGAACAGGAGAGACTTAAGATTGGAATACTGTCCTATGGATTTATTGGTCGCACCATGGTAGGAATCGCATTAAGGTGGTATCGGTCCATGCGTGGTGCACCTAGGGACATTATCTTGTTCTGCTGTCTTGTGGCACCGACCGGGCGAACCACATCATGGGGTGAGCAAGTGGCGTAGGCGTGGATGACACAGGCGGCCCCTCCCAAGTTCCCCGAGGGCTTTTCGGTGTCTGGTGGAAATCTTGGGCAGACTCAGGGTGGTAAGGGCGTCTTTGTTGTTAGTGTAGGTAAAGCTGAGGATGATCCTGCCCGTGTGTGTGTGTGTGTGTGTGTGTGTGTGTGTGTGTGTGTGTGTGTGGTGTGGGTGGGTGGTGTGGGTGTGTCATTCGTTCAACTAAACATTTTTTATTCTTATGAACTGTTTGACCAATAAGGTACTATTATTTCTTATATATATATATATATATATATATATATATATATATATATATATATATATATATATATATATATATATATATATTTATACTTATACGCATACTACTACTACTACTACTACTACTACTACTACTACTACTACTACTACTACTACTACTACTACTACTACTACTACTACTACTACTAAAACCACTACCACTACTACTACTACTAAAACTACTACTACTACCACCACTACTACTACTACCACTACTACTACCTAATAATAATAATAATGTTGTTGCTGCTACTACTACTACTACTACTACTATTAACAATAATAATAATAATAATAATAATAATAATAATAAGAATAAGAATAAGAATAATAAGAATAACAATAACAGTAATAATAATAATAATGATAAAAGTAATAATAATAATAATAATAATAATAATAGATGATGACGATGATGATGATGATGATGATGACGATGATAATAACAATAATAATAATAATAATAATAATAATAATACTAACAACAACAATAATACTGCTGCTGTTGTTGTTGTTGCTGCTGCTGCTGCTGTTGCTGCTGCTGCTGCTGCCAATGCTATTGCCAAAGCTGCTGCTGCTGCAGCTGTTGTTGCTGCTACTACTACTACTACTACTACTACTACTACTACTACTACTACTACTACTACTACTACTACTACTACTACTACGACTACTACTACTACAATTGCTACTGTTACTTTCTTACATTGAGTGTACCGATATGTATGCTTTGATGTGGTGATAGTAGCGGTAGTAACCTGCAAACAATGACAATGACTTTCCTGCATTGTCGGAATTTTTTTTACCATTTGTAATGTTTGTTGTGTTATGTTATTGCAGGTAATGCCGTCTTGGAAACCTCTGTACTACACCTGCTCTTCCAGCTCAATGAAACTCAGTGAGTAAGCCTACACTAACATAAGATAATGATTTTCAATGAATTACCATTTGCCTCGTTAGAAGATGCAGATTTGCATTATTTATTTACTGATAGAATAGATTGTTATATATCTTCAAAACATTAACTTTGATCCAGTTACTATATTAGATGATAAATATAATAATGAACCTGATGTTGATAATTTCTATGTACATAAGACATTTAAACATTCTACCCTCTAAATAAATATTTTTGGATTCTTTTTTTGTCACCAGATATCAATGTTAACTTTAAAATACTTCAGCTTGATATACGCTCTGTACCTACTAACCTCAATATTTCGCTGAGCCGCAATAGACATGGAGGTGGTGTAGCATTGTATGCATCTAATACTTATTTATCTTCCATATGTTATGACTTAACTTATCTTGATTCGTCCATTTAATGTGTAAGTGTTAATGTAAAGATTAGTTATAAGACCATTCTAGTTATGTGTGTATACAGACCTCCAAATGGCAATTTTTATGATTTTCTTGGTTAATTAACTGAATTTCTATCGCTAGCAAGTAACTAAATTATTATGGTAGTCACATTATAGGTGATTTTAACTTAGATCTACTGAAGCACGCCAACAATAGTCATATATGTGAATTTATTAACTATGTATTCTTTTTCGTTGTTCCCTTTTGTAACAAAGCCAACACGAGTTACAAACACAGCAGCCACACTTATTGACCAGATACGGATAACACAAGGTGAGATGAATACAAACAATTATATAATACATAATAATACAACAGACCACTAACCCCGTGCTATTTCACTTTAAGATTCAAAATGTGATAAACAATGCGCCAGAATTTTTTTATAAGCGATTTTTCTCAAGTGCAGCTTGTGAAAATTTTCGTAAGGAAGTTGATCAGCTGAACTGGTCACCTGTTTTTAATCTGCTTGTCCTAATGCTGCATATAGCTCCTTTTTGACTCTTTCAATAGTCTGTATCAAAAACATTATTCAGTTAAACGAGTGCGTATTAACGGTGAACATAAGCAAAAGTCATATATCACACCAGCTCTGAAGAAAAGTATTAAGGAAAAACTCAAGTTAGAAAGATTATTACAAAAAGGGCCAATAACTTTTCGTGAAGCATACAGAATATACAGAAACAAACTGACCACCCTATTGAGAGCTGTAAAGAATAAATACTATAAAAACAGCTTACAAAACATACAAGGCAATCCCAAGGCACACTGGAATTCTATAAATAATATAATAATAATATAACTGAATTAAAACTATCATGCAATAACACTGCAGATAAATTTAATGAACACTTCTTAAGATTCGGAAACTCTAGAGCCAGTAACTCATTTCACCTACACTCTCGTAAGAAATATTTACCAAATTCACCACCTTTTTCCATATATCTAATTCCTCTAGAGCCAGTAACTCATCTCACCTACACTCTCATAAGAAATATTTACCAAATTCACCATCTTTTTCCATTAATCTAACTCCTGTAGTTTCTTCTGAAGCTGAAAAATATTCAACAGATATGAAGTCCAGCTCGAAAGGATATGACGATATTTCTCCTAAAGTACTCAAATTAACTGCATCTTCTATCTCTCTTCCACTGACACATCATTAATATAATCTTATATCAGAATGTCAGCATGGATTCAGATCAGAGCACTCTACAGAAACTGCAATTCTTCAATTTATTAAAGATGTTTGAGTATTTATAAGGTAAATTCTACGTTGCAGGTATTTTTTTTGGACTTGTCTAAGGCTTTTGATTCTTTAGATCACCATATACTTCATAATAAGCTAGTACATGGGGATTAGGGGAACACCTCACCAGTTGTTTAAAAGTTACATTAGTCACTGGTCACAGAATGTTTATCGCAATTCTGTCAATTCTTTTACTAAACCTATCATCAAAGGTGTTCCTCAGGAAACTATTTTAGGGCCTATTCTTTTCTTGATTTATATCAATGACCTTGTACATTCCAGTTCAAAACTTCAATTTACTGTATATGCCGATGAAATAGTTCTTTTATTAGCGGACACAAACATTAATTCATTACATCAAACCCTACAACAATAACTAATTCTAATAAATACTTGGTTAGAGTCTAATAATCTAAATCTTAATATTAAAAAAAAGATATATTCTTTTTCAAAATCGTTCTAGGAAACCCTATATGCCACAATTATCCCTAAAAGGTTGAATTATCCAGCGCGTATCTAAGTTTCTAGATGTACACATCGGTGAGAATGTCACATTAATGAAATATGTGCAAAAATATCTCAAATTTGTGGGATTTTGTATTGGGTTCGTCACCAGCTAACAACAGACGCTATGCTAAATATTTATTTATTTATTTATTTTTTTTTTTTTTTTACGTAGGGAAGAGGGTCAGCCAAGGGCAAAAAAAAGAAAGTTAGAAAAAAGCCCACTTGAGCGCTGGCTCTCCAAAGAGTACATAAAGTGCCAAAACCGTCAGCCAGAATTAGGGGAGCAAATGCCTCGATACCTCCCTCTTAAAAGAAGACAAGTTATAGGAATTCGGAAATACAGATGCAGGGAGGGAGTTCCAGAGTTTACCAGTGAAAGGGATGAATGATTGAGCGTACTGGTTAACTCTTGCATTAGAGAGTTGGACAGAATAGGGATGAGAGGAAGAAGAAAGCCTTGTGCAGCGTGGCCGCAGGAGGAGGGAGGCATGCAGTTAGGAAGATCAGTAGAACAGTTACCATGAAAATATCGATAAAATATAGAAAGGGATGCAACATTTCGGCGGTGAGAAAGAGACTGAAGACAGTTAGTCAGAGGAGGGAGTTGATGAGACGAAGAGCTTTCGATTCCACCCTATCAAGCAAAGCTGTGTGACTGGAACCCCCAAACATGCGAAGAGTACTCCATACAGGGACGGATAAGGCCCTTATACAGAGTAAGCAGTTGGAGGGCGAGAAAACTGGCGGAGACGCCTCAGAACACCTAACTTCATAGAAGCTGTTTTAGCAAGAGATGAGATGTGAAGTTTCCAGTTAAGATTATGAGCAAAGGACAGACCGAGGATATTCATTGTGGAAGAGGAGACAGTTGAGTGTCATTGAAGAAGAGGGGATAGTTGTCTGGAAGGTTGTGTCGAGTTGATAGATGGAGGAATTGAGTTTTTGAGGCATTGAAAACTACTAGATTTTCTCTGCCCCAATCGGAAATTTTAGAAAGATCGGAAGTCAGGCGTTCCGTGGCGTCCCCGCGTGATCTGTTAATTTCCTGAAGGGTTGGACGTCTCTGAAAGAACGTGGAAAGATGTAGGGTGGTATCATCAGCGTAGGAGTGGATAGGGCAAGAAGTTTGGTTAAGAAGGTCATTAATGAATAATAGAAAGAGAGTGGGTGACAGGACAGAACCCTGAGGAACACCACTATTAATAGGTTTAGGAGAAGAACAGTAGCCGTCTACCACAGCAGCAATAGAGCGGTCGGAAAGGAAACATGAGATAAAGTTGCAGAGAGAAGGATAGAAGCCGTAGGAGGGCAGTTTTGAAATCAAAGCTTTATGCCAGACTCTATCAAAAGCTTTTGATATGTCTAACGCAACAGCAAAAGTTTCACCGAAATCTCTAAAAGAGGATGACCAAGACTCAGTAAGGAAAGCCAGAAGATCACCAGTAGAGCGACCTTGACGGAAGCCATACTGGCGATCAGACAGAAGATTGTGAAGTGACAGATGTTTGAGAATCTTCCTATTCAGGATAGATTCAAAAACTTTAGACAAGCAAGAGATTAAAGCTATAGGACGGTAGTTTGAGGGGTTAGAACGGTCACCCTTTTAGGAACAGGCTGAATGTAGGCGAACTTCCAGCAGGAAGGAAAGGTAGAAGTCGATAGACAAAGTTGGAAGAGTTTGGCCAGGCAAGGTGCAAGCACAGAAGCACAGTTTTTGAGAACAATAGGAGGGACCCCATCAGGTCCATAAGCCTTCCGAGGGTTTAGGCCAGCAAGGGCATGGAAAACATCATTACGAAGAATTTTGATTGTAGACATGAAATAGTC
>NC_059297.1:7976910-8014410 GCF_017591435.1 Portunus trituberculatus
AACCGCCTCTTCCTATCTAATATTCCATTCCACACCCTTCCTTTCTCCTCTCTCCCTTCCTTCCTTTCCTTCCATCCCTCCCTCCCTCCCTCCCTCTCTTCCTCCCTCCTTTCCTTCCTCCCTTCCCTCGTCTCCCTCCCTCACAGTTCCGAAATCCGATCACACGTTTTCCAGAATTACCAAAAGTAATTAAAGTTTAGGAAGGCTGGCAATTTGCGATTTGGGCTCAGTCTGGCGTGGGAGTTTCATCAAATTGGCCAGAATGAGTGTTTTTGTCCATGGGGAGGGAGGGGATGAGATGAGGGATGGCACGCGGCAAGACCAGAAGAGGAATGAAGTGAGGGAGGTAGGTAAAGGGAAGAGGGAAGGATAGGTGGCATAGGCTTTAGGATAGGACTATAGGGACATGTAGGGATGTGCTGTTTTTTTTTTTTTTTTTTTTTTTGCCGTTATTATTTTATGAATGATGGAGCTGGTGTGTGTTTGTATAATATGCGTGTGAAAGAGAGAGAGAGAGAGAGAGAGAGAGAGAGAGAGAGAGAGAGAGAGAGAGAGAGAGAGTTTAAATATATATTACGTTACATTCCTACCAGTCTAACTTCCAGTCACAATTTATTATTTTTTAGCTTTGGCACCGCAACATCGAGGTCACATGGCGCTTGCTGAGACTACGCTACCGCTATAGAGAGTCACATCTCCATTAAAGAAGAAGAAGAAGAAAAAACGTATAATGATAACAAGCTAAACAAAGAAAATTAATATAAATACCGTAAGGTAAAATTGAACACGTGGCATTTAAACTTCGGTGAGAGCATTGCGCCACGGAACCAGAGGGAGAGGGAGAGAGAGAGAGAGGGAGAGGGAGAGGGAGAGAGACAGATAGAGAGAAGGGGTGCGAGTTAATTGGGTACATAGACAAACAGAACAGAGCAGTGTCCAGCCCTACGTAACGCGCACACGTGAGGGTCTCCACTCGTCACGACATTAATGGAATAGAACAAACTGAACTACAAAAATAAAGTACAAAGAAGAGAAAGAAACAGAATGAGATAGCCCTTCCCTCTCCCCCCGACATACGTTCATACTGTTAGTTTGATAGTTAGTTGAAACGTGAGTACCAACGCGATATATCAACAGAATAAGTGATGCAAAATAGACGATATATAATACATCACAAATTACATAACGCACAGGCAGAAAATTACCTAAACGTATAATCATTTTCTATTCCTTTGCATAAAGAAGCAAAACGATAACACTTTCAAATCCAATCGAGGTAGTCTAAGTAAAACACACACACACACACACACACACACACACACACACACACACACACACACACACACACACACACACACACACACACACACCATTCCTCATCCACATCTTGCATCCTCTCTCCATCCTAAAACCACATCCTTATCCTTCATCCTTACATATCCCCTCCTACCCTCCAAACCCCCCCTCCGGTCCCTCCTCCCTCGCCCCGTCACCAGATAAGCCGCGGAGATAAGTGGAACTGGGAACACCTCGTGGGAATGGTGCTATGGGAGAAAGAAATATTTGGGGTAGGTCGATAATATTATAAAGAAAAGCTGATTTGATATTTCCTATGATATGGTGATGCGGAATTAGTTTGGGTATGTCAGAGAGAGAGAGAGAGAGAGAGAGAGAGAGAGAGAGAGAGAGAGAGATGGGAGAGTCATATAGTGTCATGAGGAAAAATTAATGCTGTTGATGTTGCTCTCATTATTGTGTAGTAATTATTGATGTCATTATCATTACTACTACTACTACTACTACTACTACTACTACTACTACTACTATTATCATTATCATTATTATTATTTATTATCATTATTATCATTATCATTATTAGTAGTAGCAGCAGTAGTAGTAGTAGTAGTAGTAGTAGTAGTAGTAGTAGTAGTAGTAGTAACAGTAAAAAATGTAGAGAAAATTAGTATGAGCAGCAAGTCTCAATAGAAATACCGGTTATTGTCATTAATCCTGTTTTTATTCAAGTATCTCTTTTTGTGATCAAATTTCATGTTAAATGTTCCACCTCAGGGCAACGGTGGCGTGAGCTGACATCCTTTTTATGAAGAGTTGTGGTGGAGGATGTGGCAGTAGTGGTGGAGGTGGTGGTTCTAGTTTATAGGAAGCTAGAACCTCTTTTTATTTCATCTTCTTCCTCATCATCCTTATTTTATCTCCTCCACTAATTCCTCATCGCCCTCTTCCCGTCTTAACCTGTTCCTCATATTCACATTTTTCCTTTCTTCAATATTTTCAAAGTATCTGATATCTTATTCTAAATCATTGACACCTCATATTGCAATCTCGACATATTTTTATTTTTCACAAAGTCTCAGTTATTTATCTTCTTCACTTGTCTTCACTTCTTATTTACGATTTTTTTCCACGTTCTTGGTTTTATCCTCTCAGATCCTCCCTTATTATTCCACTGCCTCCTCTCGTGAGTCTTTTCCTATCTCGACCTCTCCCTGTCCTGTCCTGTCCTCTCCCTCTCTCCCCTCCCTCCCTCTCTCCTCCTCCTCCTCCTCCTCTAGCTATCAGAGATTATGGTAATGGCTCAATATTCATGCTAATTTTGCATTAAAACATTCCATCCATGAAATGTATAACTCAGTACATTTTGATTGTGTGGGGAAAACAGCAGGCCTATCGTGGGGGAGATAGAGAGAGGAGGGGGAGAAGTAGAGGAGGAAGAGCAGGAGTAGAGGAGGAACAAGAGAAGGAGGAAGAAAAAAGAACATTATCATCAACAACAACAACAACAACAACAACAAAAGAGCAAGAAGATAAGGAGGAGGAAAAGAAGAAGAAGAATGAATATCCAAAAGAAGATAGTTAGTAGGAGGAAGAATGTGGATAGATGGATAAGATAAGATCACTAAGATGAAAAGAATAAACAGATGATAAACAAAAAGAGGACGAGAAGTAAAAGAAAAGTAGTAACGTAAGTAGAGGTAGATTATGTAAAAATGGAATAGGAAAAGGAAGGAAAACAAGGACTGGAAGGAGAAGGAGGAAGAGAAAAACAGCTCGAATAAAAGAAAATATGAGAAATTTAAATAGAAAAAAAATTGGAGGACGAGGAGGAGGAGGAGGAGGAGGAGGAGGAGGAAGAAGTGGTTAAAGTGTAAAAAAGGTAGACGTGGATAAGTAGAGGAGGAGGAAGAGGAAGACGGAAAAGGTGGAGGAAATCGATGAAAAAAATGTTGCGAAAGACTACGTATTAAAAGGAGGAGGAGGAGGAGGAGGAGGAAGAAAAGAAGGAGAAAGTCTAATTACAATAATATGAGGAAGAAGAAGAGGAGGGTGAGGACGAGAAAGACAATAATGACTAAATTTGAAATAGAGGAAAGAAGAAAAGATAAAAAAAAAAGAAAAAAAGAAGACGCACAATAAAAAAGAACAAAAATGAATATGAACAACAAGAATATAGTCAAAGAAAAATGAATAAATGAGAAACTAAGAAAATGTTGAGCAATATAAAAAAAAAAAATTCCAGAAACGCGAAGAAAAGAATTGAGGACGAGCGACAAGAAAGGAAAAAAAATGAAATGTAGAAGGAAAATATAGAGATACTAAATACAGTCGGAGGAAACAAGGAGGGAAGGGAAGGAGGGAGGGAGTCACTTAGGGAGAAGAGGGAAAAAGTCATCACAGGGAGGGTAGGGAGGGAAGGACGGAGGGAGAGAAGGGGTAAGGAAGAAATACAAATACGTCAATTAGTTTGAAGACTCCCTTCTCTTGCCTTGTCTTATATTCATTTATCCTTTTTTCCCTTCCTCCCTCCTATATTTTTTTTCCGGCTCTTGTTCTTCCTTCTTCCTTATTTATGCGTTTCTTTAGTTTTGTCTTTAGGTTTTTTTTTTTCATTGGTACTTCTCTCTTCCTATTTCCTTTTTCGTTGTCCATTTTTTTTTTCCATTTCCTCTTCTTCCTTCTCAGTGTTTTATTTGCTTCTCTTTTTACGTTTTCTTTTTGTTTTTGTGTAGGCTATCTCATTTCTTCTTTTTTCCGGCCCCTCTTTTTTTTTTTTATCCACGTTCCTCTTTCTTCTTCCTTTTGGCTGTGTTCTTTTCATTCTCCACCTCTCTTTACTTTCCTGTTTCTTTTCTTCTTTACTCTTTCATTCTTTTCTCAATTTTTTTCTTCTCTCTATCCTCTTTCTTGTCCTCTTTCCCTGCCTCCTCCTCCTCCTCCTCCTCCTCGTTACAGCACCTATTCCTCTGGCGCCTATTCCTCTTCCTCCTCCTCCTTTGCTTCTCCTCTTTCACAGGCCCTTCACTTTTATGCGCTGCCCTCATACTACTAGAAAAGACTTATAAGTTGCAAAGTATTTTAAGTATTCTAGGAGACTGAAGCAGTAAAAATAACCTCGTCAAAACGCTAAGAGGCTTCCCGTTTTATGTTAGTTTGTTATGTTTCCTCCTCCTCTCCCTCCTCCTCCGCCTCCTAGCGTCAGGTGAGTGAACCAATCAAACTTTTTACTTCACTTTACGCAAGAAAAATGCGCCTTTGAAAGCACACTCCCCAGGCTGTTACTTCCTCCCCCTCTGCTGAACGGCGGTAATCCTCTTAGTGTGTGCCTGTCTGCCTGTTTGCCTGTCTGCCCTCCTACTTGCCTCTTTGTCCGTCTGCTTGTCTGTCTTCCTGTTTGTCTCCCTGTCCATCTGACCTCCTTACATGTTTATTTGCATGCCTGTCTCTTTCTCTCCCTGTCTTTATCTCTGTTCCATTCCTTTCCTTCGTCAGTCCTTCCGTGTCCTTCTTCCTTTCTCCTTTCCTTTTCTTTGTGCCTTCAATTTCTCGTGTGTGTGTGTATGTGTGTGTACATATGTGTGTGGCTTTGTCTCTCTCTCTCTCTCTCTCTCTCTCTCTCTCTCTCTCTCTCTCTCTCTCTCTCTCTCTCTCTCTCTCTCTCTCTCTCTCTCTCTCTCTCTCTCTCTCTCTCTCTTACGGGTACATACGTGCTTGCCTCTGCATAACTGTGATTGTGTGTCTTACCAATGCACGGACTCAGCCCTTTACTGAGGCTATTGATGCGGGGCGCAGGCGAGGTGACTGACCCCTTCACTGCTGCCGGCTGGGTGGCTGGCTGGCTCACTGGCACTCTTGTTACTGGTGGTGGTATGTTTTGTTGCCATTATTGACATAGTTTTTGTTGTTATTGTTGTTAATGTCGTTGTTGTTATTTTTATAATAATAATAATAATAATAATAATAATAATAATTATTATTATTATCATTGATATTCTTCTTATTATTCTTATCCTTCTTATTCTTATTCTTATTATTATTATTATTGTCATTATTATTGTTTTTTTATCATTATAATTTTTGTTGTTGTTGCTGCTGCTGCTGCTGTTTTTGTTCTTATTGTTGTTCTAATTGTTGATGTTATTGTTGTTATTGTTGTTGTTGTATTTGTTGTCTTATTTATATATATATATATATATATATATATATATATATATATATATATATATATATATATATATATATATATTATAGAAATAATGATTGTATACAATTATAATTATATATATAATAATAATAATTAATTAATTATTATCATTATCATTATTACCTATCTACTATCATTATTATTCATATTTTTATGAAGTTTTCTGTAAGTTGCACTCTCATCATATTATTTTTGCTTCCTCATAGCTCCCAACATTCCATTCTCCCTTGCACCCTCTCTCCCTCCCACACACCCTCACTCTCCCACACACCCTCACTCTCCCACACAAACCACAACGCAGCACCGCACAACACACACACACACACACACACACACACACACACACACACACACACACACACACACACACACACACACACACACACACACACACACACACACACACACACACACACACACACACACACACACACACACACACACACACACACACTCACACTCACACACACACACACACTGAGGGGACAGGATCAAATAGGCTCCATAATTGGCTGGATTCCATCGTGCACGTTGTTGCCTCGCCAATTAAAAGCGAGAGTCACACGCCACTGCCGCGAAAAAACAGCAGCATACGTGTGAAGAAGAGGGAGGAAAAAATTGGGAGAGAAATATGCTAACAGTGCGTTACGATCGGTCGGTCGAATGACACAGTACTCAATGAAGGTAAAAGGAGAGAGAGAGAGAGAGAGAGAGAGAGAGAGAGAGAGAGAGAGAGAGAGAGAGAAGAGAAAGAGACAGACAGACAGACAGACAGACAAACAGAGAGCCTGTTTGTGACGGATGGATGAACTTGTGAATTCTTCCCGCTTCACGTCCAACGTTGATAAATTACACAGAGGTAATGGAAATAAAGATAAATAAATAGATACTCCAATTCACACCCTGGCTGACTGGCCACTTCGATTCCCTCCATATAGACTTCCATTTCAAAAACCAAATTTTATATTCGTCATGGCTTTTGGTGGAAGCGTCCCTCCACTACTGCTGGAGACAGGTTGGCTCTTTCTTTTTTTATATTTTATCTTGTTCTGTTATCTATTTTTTTGTTTGTTTGTCCTTTCCTTCCTTTTGGCCTCGTCTCCTGTCTCTAGGCGGAGTCCTGACCCCCTCCCCCAAGCGGCAGGCGTGGTCAGGGCGCGGCTGCACCAATCAGAAGGCGGATAGGCGGGCTGGGAAAGGTTTTAGGAGAGGTGGGTGGGTGGGCGGCGTGATGGGCGGAGAGGAGGCAAGGAACGCATGGGTGGGGGGAGGGAGAGAAAAAGGGAAGGAAAGAGGACGTTTCTCTGTCATTTTACGAGCCTATGCCTTCCCCTCAGTGCTATAGGAAGGCTGCCTACACCGTGAGAGCGCCCGTCCCATGCCGTCCCCGCTGATGGCCTAATGGGTTAATGGCTCGGTCTGAGAAGGAAGGGGAGAGATTGACGGGCCTATGCCAGGCTTATAATGGAGGCTGGAGGAAGGGAAAGAAAGAGGTGTGTAGGGCAGGAGGGGGAAGGAGTGATGCACGAACGAGTTTGTTTGCACGATGCTGGAATGTATGTGTGAAGTGATTAACATGTCTTAGCTACCTCTTTTAATGAATGGATGATTTGGTCAGGGTGTGTGTGTGTGTGCGTGTGTGTGCGTGCGTGTGTGCGTGTGTGCGTGTACGTGTGTGCGTGTGTATTAATGATCTCAATAAAGAGAAGCAACAGCATCATCATCATCATCATCAACAACAAGAAAGTCAACAACAACGACAACAGCTTCAACAGTAACAACAACAACATTATGAAAATAACAACTACTACAACAGTTACTACTATTACTACTGCTGCTACTACTGGTAGTACTGGTGTTGCTGCTGCTATTACTACTACTACTAGTACTACTACTACTACTACTACTACTACTACTACTACTACTACTACTACTACTACTACTACTACTACTACTACTTATGCAAGTATAACTGTTTGCATCCTTGCTTTCTTTTTCGCGTATATGTATGAAATGAAGGAAAAGAAAGTCCGTGTAGGAATGTATGGACATAGAAAAAGAAAAAGGAAATGTAGGGTGTGCAGAGAGAGAGACTGTAGGGGTGAAAGGTGGAGGTTGGTGGGGTGGGGTGGAGAAGGGGGATGACGTAAGGGAGCGTATCTATCTATCCATCCATCCACTAACTCTCTCTCTCTCTCTCTCTCTCTCTCTCTCTCTCTCTCTCTCTCTCTCTCTCTCTCTCTCTCTCTCTAGTCCCTGTCTTTTATTTAATTCACCCATGTGTGAATGTATGTGCCTCTTCTCTTTGCCTACACAGAAAGGATCATGTGTATCTCGAGTACCGCTTGTCTGTGTATCTGTCTGCGTGTCTGTATTTTTGTCTGTTTCTATTTCTCTTACGTCTTTTCTTGTCCTACCTTGCTTAGCTTTCCTTATCACATCTCGTAATATCCCATCTTCCCTTCTCTCTCTCTCTCTCTCTCTCTCTCTCTCTCTCTCTCTCTCTCTCTCTCTCTCTCTCTCTCTCTCTCTCTCTCTCTCTCTCTCTCTCTCTCTCTCTCTCTCTCTCTCTCTCTCTCTCTCTCTTTTCAGTAATCCCTTCTCATTCCCTCATCTCCCTTTCTCTCTCATCTAATCACCGAAGAATAATCTCACCCAATTTGCAAATCCTCACTTAATTTTTCACTCCTTTTCATTAAGAACACAGAGAGAGAGAGAGAGAGAGAGAGAGAGAGAGAGTGTCATTCATTAGCCAACACTTTCTTCCACCATCAACAACAACTACCTGTCTCTTCTCCCTCCACGGATATTAATTAGAACCATTCTGATAAAGAAAAACACTCGGAAATAGCCATTATCATTTTTCTTTTATCCTCTACACGTCACTTTTCAAATCCCCGAGGAGTTTGACATGTATTGCCTGCCAAAGTTTAATCTCTTGAACCCTTGGTCGACACTGCCTCGTCATTGGGAGCAAGAAAAGGTTAAAAAGGCGGTGTTTGTAAGGCGCATTTCCCTCTTGTAATCCACACTGCATTTCGACTCATCGCGACATCACGTCCTTGTGTCCCTCTGCCCCGTGTGGCTTCCTTCCTCACGGGGAATTTGTCAAAGTTCCTTGCGAGACTTATTAATCTGAGATGAAGTTTGTATGTATTAGTAGGTGCTGTGCTATGGTCTTACCACGTGTGTGTGTGTGTGTGTGTGTGTGTGTGTGTGTGTGTGTGTGTGTGTGTGTGTGTGTGTGTGTGTGTGTGTGTGTGTGTGTGTGCATTTAGTGAAGGCATTAGAAATCTTTGAGTAATGACAAAAAAAAAAAGGTAATACTATAATATAGTATGTAAAGGTATTTCTAGTGGTGGGGTGGTGGTGCTGGTGGTAGTAGTTTGTAGCAGTAGTAGTAGTAGTAGTAGTAGTAGTAGTAGTAGTAGTAGTAGTAGTAGTAATAGTAGCAATAATAGTAGCAGTAGTAGTAGTAGTTGTAACAGTAGTTGTTGTAGTAGCAGCAGCAGCAGCAGCAGTAGTAGTAGTAGTAGTAGTAGTAGTAGTAGTAGTAGTAGTAGTAGTAATAGCAGCAGTAGTAATAGAAATGCTGATGATTATAGCAAAAACAACAATAGTAATATGAATAGTAATGGTAATAAGTAACAATAGTAATAATAATAATAATAATAATAATAATAACAATGACAATAATAATATAATGATAACAACAATAATAATAATAATAGTAATAACAATATTGACAATAATAATCCTGTCACCTGTCACGAAGTAATTAACCACTTCAACTTTTGTTTGATTATATTTTGACACAATTTTGATATTCATAGCTAGAATACTTCCACATGTTATTCGTATTCAGTATTTCCTTGTATTCCTAACTGTATACTGAAATTGTTTTAGCAATTATATTTGTACAATGGAATAATTTACCACTGCAACCTTCTTTTCCTATCTGGATGAAAGTGAATGTTATGTTTTACTTATCAGCGGTAGGTCTCCTTTTAATTTTTTCTTACTCATATTCACTGCTGCTCTCCTCTGCATTCATCTCCGTATCTCTTCAACTTGTGTGTGTGTGTGTGTGTGTGTGTGTGTGTGTGTGTGTGTGTGTGTGTGTGTGTGCGTGTGTGTGTGTATGTGAGTGAGTGAGTTGTTGCATGGATGTGCGTGCCTTTGTGGTTACTACCGCTTCCCTGAATTTACCGACTGCCTGACTTTCTCCTCCCCTCGCCGTGACCCCACTGCACAATATTTGCTACTCATTTCCATGCATTTCTTTGTTCCTTACTAATAAGAGAAGTAATCATTAGTCTCGTCCTTGTACCCTTCTTTTCTCGTAAGCCGAGGAATTGTAAGAACATTTTGAAACCTCAGCTTAGATATTCTATAGTGTTTTACAATAACACCGAAAACCTGTTACATAAGTTTGCCATTGAGAATATAATAGATATGATAATGATAATAATATTATAAGAAATTTTTTTTTCAGTAATTTCTGTGTATTTCGTCTTCTCTTTTTTAGTACATGAACCAAGGTCACACACACACACACAAAAAAAAAAAAAAAAGGTAAAGGAAAAATCTCTCAAATTCAGCTTCTGGTCTAAAAGAATAAATGAAAAAAGACAGAAAGGAAGACTATTTACTATACTTATTTCATTATGTAGTGCCCTCTCAATCTTAATAGAAAAACTACGTTAGAAATGTAGTTTTGATTTCGAAAGACATTAGCCATTCCATCTAGTATGGACTCTTCTAGCTTATGGAACTGAATGGTGTAATGTTAGCCATGAAAAGCATCTTTGTCACTTCACTTAATTCTGCTCCATAAATGATTTTACAACCTCTTACTGGGTAAGTAAGACTAATAGCAATAATATTAATAATTAATTAATAATTATTCGTAGAGAGAGAGAGAGAGAGAGAGAGAGAGAGAGAGAGAGAGAGAGAGAGAGCGAGATAGATAGATAGATAGCGAGATAGATAGATAGATAGATAGCGAGATAGCGAGAGAGAAGAAAGTTACATTATCTACTGAAGTAATAGAAGAAGAAAAAGACAGCAAAGCATAAGACTTTTCCCTCCCTCAGCTCCTTCAAACCCAACCCGTACATGACACATGTCGGAAAGGAATACTTTACTGGGTTAGAGAAGGAAAACACCCGAAGGAAACAGATGAAATGAGGGACCTCATTTCCTGGATACAAGAGAGTTAATGTCTAACAAGCAAATGCTGTTAGCTGCAGGTCAGAGGCAAAAAAAAAAAAAAAATAAATAAATGAATGAATAAATAGAATAAAAGGAAAAGAAGAAAGAATCAAGACGACATTTAAAAGTCGCTACACCGCTGCAGTGTATCGCGTCTTGAAGCTCACCACTCCATACCTTCAATTATGGAAACTTTTTTATTTTTTTTCTATCTATGAGAATTGAAGGATTTCCCATCAATTTTACAAACTTTTCCCTGTGTTTGATTTGAATTGCTTATCGTGAAATACTTATTGCAGTCCATGTTATCAAAGCCTTTCATAATTCTAAACACTTCAGTCGCCTCCTGGTCTTCTTTGTGTTAAAGGGAATAAACTTAAATTCTTTACGACGTTCTTTGTATGATTTATTTCTTAGATTTGGTATGATTTTTGTTATTTTACGCTGAACTCGTTATATTTCATATTTTCTGATAATAGGGGCACCATGCTTGAATGCAATATTCCGAAATTGGACGCACTAAAAAGTCATTAAAGTGAGGATTGTATTTTTGGATTCATATTCAAATGATATGCAAATTTAGCCAGTTATTTTGTTTGCCTTCTTTACGACTTCTGAGCATTGCTGGCTAGGTTGTACTTTCTTTTTATGTTAGATAGACAAACTAGCCAATGACAACAAAGCAATTAAACCGAAAGGACTATTTAGATGCTAGTCTCCGAACAGGACCGAAAGTTCACGAAAAGAATGGGATAAATATCTTCAAACCTCCCTCTTAAATGAGTTCAGGTCATACATAGATAAATGGAAATACAGAAGCAGGTAGGGAGTTTCAGAGTTTACCAGAGAAAGGTGTGAATCATTTAGTGTACTGGTTAACTCTTGCTATAAAGAGTTAGACGGAACAGCGGTGAGAGAAAGAAGAAAGTCATATGCAGCGAGGCCGCGAGAAGAGGGGAGGCATGCAGTTCGCAAGATCAGAAGGGGAGTTGGCATGAAAATAGCGATAGAAGATAGCAAGAGAGAAAAAGGCTAAAGACAGTCAGTCAGAGGAGAGGAATTGATAGGACAACAAACTTTTGATTCCACCCTGTCTAATAAAACAGTATGTGTGGAAACACTTCAGGTAAATGCGAAGAATATTCCATACATGGGCGAATAAGGCCCCTGTACAGAGTTAGCAACTGGAGGGAGGAGAAACACTGACAGAGACGAATTTGACAGCCTAGCTTCATAGGAGCTGTTTTAGCTAGAGAAGAGATGTGGAGTTTCCAGTTTAGATTATGAGTAAAGAACAAACCGAGGGTATTCAGTATAGAAAAGAAGTGTGTGTGTGTGTGTGTGTGTGTGTGTGTGTGTGTGTGATTCACTGTTTGATCTGCTGCAGTCTCTGACGAGACAGCCAGACGTTACCCTACGGAACGAGCTCAGAGCTCATTATTTTCGATCTTCGGACAGGCCTGAGACCAGGCACACACCACACACCGGGACAACAAGGTCACAACTTCTCGATTTACATCCCGTACCTACTCACTGCTAGGTGAACAGGGGTTACACGTGAAAGGAGACACACCCAAATATCTCCGCCCGGCCGGGGAATCGAACCCCGGTCCTCTGGCTTGTGAAGCCAGCGCTCTAACCACTGAGCTACCGGGCCGTGTGTGTGTGTGTGTGTGTGTGTGTGTGTGTGTGTGTGTGTGTGTGTGTGTGTGTGGAGGGAATAAGAGATGATAATATTATATTTTGTAGTGTCTAAGAGAAGTGACTGTTTAGTTTCTACATTTTCACGTCTGTAGTTTTATCATTTCTCGATTAAGTATTTTAGAGTTGGTCAGTTAAAGCAACAAATTGTTGAACTAACATTGGCAGTCCTGTGATTAATATTTACTTAATCTCCCGATACTGGAGTCCCCTTTCATCACCCACTTCCTTCCTCCAGTGTTCCTCCTTCCGTCAGGACAAGTATTCCCCTTCACTCGTTTCTCAGGGGTGGGATTGATCCTCCTGGCTTTTACGAGCAATGCCCTTCTTGCTACCGTTGATGTCATGATATAGAGGTAACGGTGCTCGTGTGGAGATGCAGAAGTAATGAGAGGTAAGGAATGTTACATGTTTTCTGTTATTCTTCTTTGTCACATTTTTTTTTTCATATTTCTTTTACTGTATCCTGTTAAGTGATTCTGTCTTTAGTAAGTTCTCTCTTTGTTCTACTGTTTATTATTTTGTTTATTCTTTTTGAAAATTTTATATTCATATTCTTCTACGCTTTCTCATATATAAATTGCTTAATTTGTTCATTAGTTTTCTATTCAATCCTTTGTTCTTTGCAAAGATTTTTTTTCTTCATTAGATTCTTTTGATTAGATATATAGTCAATGCTCCCTCTTTTTCGTATCTTACTTTATGATACATACTATACATGTTATCTTCATGTCCTCATTCTTCAGTATATCTGAATAACCATTCCTCAAATATTGCACCTGAGAAAAAAAAAAACATAATAAATACGAAAAAAAACAGATACATGTCATGAATGAATGATTCAATTGATATAAAACAGAATAAAAAATGAACAGGTAAATAGGTAAGCCTTTAAGCAATATAAATACATCAATCATATACTCAAATATTAAAGCAACCATTCGTCAAACCGATTAAAATGAAAGCATCATCAGCACAGCACATAGACAAATATCACAAACAAATAAGAAAATAAGCAAATAAAGTGAATACAAAACAAGCTAATAAATGAATAATTAGAGAAACAGATAGCCTTTTTGATATCAGTACATCAGATAGTCATACTTTTTGGGTGCACTCATAATTAATGAATACTGTGTGGGGCCCTGGCGATGAAGATAGGATACTCGAGTCAAGAGGCCCTAGTCTGGTTTGAGTGACGCATTAACCTGCCTGCTTATTGAAGGTCAGAGGAGCTTTTGTTTATTGTGATTTCCTGTACGTAGGCAGTGCTGTGTGTTGGCCAAGGACGAGGTGGGTGGGAGGGACGAGTGGTGGTGGTGATATTGCTGGTAGTAATAGTAGCAGTAGTGGTAGTGGTGGTGGTGGTAATGTTTGTGGTATTGTTATTATTGTTTTAGTAGTAGTAGTAGTAGTAGTAGTAGTAGTAGTAGTAGTAGTAGTAGTAGTAGTAATGAAAGAAAATAGTAGTAGTAGTAGTAGTAATGAAAAAAAAATAAGGCAGGGGAAAGAAAGGAAAAAAGGAAACATAGCGCAAATATTAAAGATGGTGGTGATGAATGAAGCAAGGAAAAAAACAACAACGAAAGACGCAAATTCATGGCAGTGAATGTGATAAATGATGTGACGAAACTGCACGACTTAAAAACAAACAAACGTACGTAGTCACCACCACCACAGCACCACAAATAACACCTATACTATTTCCATATTTTGTAACCCATTCTGTACTCCATAATCCCCTGCTCCCTCACTTCCCTTTATTTCCTCTTTCCTCACTTCCCTTCCCTCCCAAGCGTTTCATTTCCCTCTACTCTCATTCATTTGACTTCTCTCCTCTACCTTTCCCTTCTTACCTTTTCTTTCCTTCCCCTTTTCTTTTTACTTTTATCTCTCATTGCTTCTCTTCCTTGACCTATTTCTAACACTATCCTTACCTTACTTTACCTAACCGTTCCTTTCTGTCTCTTCCTTTTCCTTTTCCTCATTTTCCTCTTCTCTTTCTCCTCTTTTCTTTTTTCTTACCCTATCTCATTTCGTTTTTCTTATATTTCTTTGTTTCCTTCTTTTACTTTCCCTGCTCATGTTTTTTTTTATTTCTACCTCATCCTTTCCCTACTTTTCCTTCCCTTCCTTTCCTATATTTACATGCCAATTCCTTATTTCACCCTAACTTACTTTAATTTACCTTCATCTTATTATTTTATACCAAGGCTCATCTTTTGTAATCTTCTCCATCCTACACTTTCTTCTCTTTTCATCCTTTTCTTTCTGATAATTCTTTTTCATCTTCCCTTTCTATCCCTGTTTTTCTCTTCTCACTTCCTTTTCCCTTTCGTTTCCATTCCTTCCCCTACTCTTCCTTTCCCTTCCCTTCCTTCTCTTCTCTTCCCTTCCCTTCCATTCCCTTCCTTTTCCCTGCTGTTCATCTCACGTTGCATTAGCCACGGAGCATCCGCCACAAGGTCTGTGGGATAAAAGTGCAGCGTAGTTAACAGGGACTCAGCAAGCGGACTCATATCCTGTGTGTCTAATCCAAAGCCCTCTATCGGCTTACTGTGAGCCCGGATATTAGCAGCCGCGGTCACCTGCCAGTATTACACTTTTGGTTAATACTTTCATAAGTCAAATAGTCAGAGGAATATTTTATGAGAGTACCCGAAAGAGAGAGGGAGGAAGAGAGACAGAGACAGAGACAGAAACACAGAGAGACAGAGACACAGAGATACAGAGAGACAGAGACACAGAGAGACAGAGAGATAGTCATTCTAAACACACACACACACACACACACACACACACACACACACACACACACACACACACACACACACACACACACACACACACACACACACACACACACACACACACACACACACACACACACACACACACACACACACACACACACACACACCACTACCAAATATAATTACTCTTATTATTTATTCATACACTAGTTTATTTATCTGTCTGTTTATTTATGGTTTTAAGATCAGATCTCCATGCAACACAAAATTACCCCGAGGGATTATAGATATAGATGTTTTTTTTTCCATGGTGCAACTTTAGCTCATTCTGTCACTGGTCTAAAAATCATTTAATGTACATCATAAAAACACGAACCTTTTAAACACAAGTCCATTGGGGAATTGATGGGGAAAATATATATATGTATATGTGGCACGTGTTTCAATATGTCAAGTAGAACAAGCAAATGCATATTAATCCATAGCTTATAAATACTGTTAAAAAGAGAAGAGCATAGACGTGTATTGTATAATAGATGAAAAATGATGAACCAATTGATATGAAACAATGAAGTGAAACAAATATATACAGTGTGTAAAGGATATATATTACATACACGCACACACACACACACACACACACACACACACACACACACACACACACACACACACACACACACACACACACACACACACACACACACATTTTTTTCCCTTCACTTATTATTTTTTTTTATGAATCTTTATTTCATCCTCTCTTTCTTTTTGCCTCACCTTTTTCTTCTTTTCCTCATCTTCCTCTTTCTTTCTAACTCCTCTCTTTCCTCTTCTCCCTTTTCCCCTCTCCTCTCTTGCCTTCTCTCGCTCCCTTTTCCCTCTTCATCATCTCCTTTTCCGCCTGTCGCAGTCCTCCTTCTCTCTCCTGTTCTCTCTCTCCTTTTCCTCCTTACTTTTTACTTTCTTCCATATCCTATTTCCTTCCTCCTTTGTCTCTATGCCTTCACTATATCACGTTCTCCCTACTCCTCCCTTCCTATCCCTGTTCTTCTTTTCCCTCTCTTTCCTCCTTTCCCTCTCCTTTCTATCCTCTTCGGTAAAGGATCGAAGTGCAGGATACAACTAGACGTCCTTCCCAGCATTCCCCAGCATCCTCTTCCTATCTCATTGAGTGAAAGACAAGGCAACATACTTTAACACATCCTCATGGCTCTCCTGACTCCTCCTCCTTCCCCTCCTCCTCTACACCCTTCATCATGTCTTTCCCTTGTACTGTCTTGTCCCTTTTCGTCTCTCACCTTTTATTTCCCTTTCTAGATTCCCCTCCATCTTTTCTTTCTGACTGTCCTATCTGAACTCCTTTCTCTCGCTCGTTATACATATATCCTTCCCCATTTCCTCCAATTTTGATTATCCCAGACCTTCTCATTTTTTCTCCCATTTACTTCCCCTTTTATATTCTTCCTAAATTTCTTCATCCTCCTCGTCCTCTCTTCCCTCTTTTAATTCTTCCATTCTCCTCCACACCTTCTTCCTGACTGTCATTTCCTTCCTCCTTCTCCATTCCTATCTTACTCCATCCATCCCCTTCTCTCTCTTCTGTTTGCCTTCTCTTTCATGTTTCCTCCACCTATTCCCCGATTTGATTCCGCTTCTGTATTCTGCCTTCCTCCTTCCTTTCTGACTGATCTCCTCATCCTATTCCTCTTCTTCCTCTTCTTCTTGTTCTTCCTTTTCCTCGTCCTCTTCCTCTTTCGCTAATAGAGTAAAATATTTATCCAAACAGCCAAGTAAGGACTTCAGGGTCTGTTGCTGTTTGGACTTCCTTTGTATTCCTTTCTATTTCTCCTCCTCTTTAACCTTTGTCACATTTCTGTCGCTCTCTCGTCTGTTCTTCCATCACTTTTTCCCTCCCAGTCTCTCTCTCTCTCTCTCTCTCTCTCTCTCTCTCTCTCTCTCTCTCTCTCTCTCTCTCTCTCTCCAGCTCTTCCATATCCTTTTGCACCTCTTTCCTATTCTTGAATCCTTTGTTTTGTTGTTCTTACCTTCCTGACTTCCTTACTTCTCCCTATTCTCTTGTTTCTCCTGATTGTCCCTCCTCCTCCTTCTTTCACCTCCTCTCCACCTCCACTCCCAATCCACCCAACCCCTATTTGTTCTTCTGTAAGCACTGCACTCAACCCGGAAATATCGAAGGTTTCAGGGACCTTGAGTACACAAATTTTCTGCTGGTGAGTCACTCAGTGGTGGTGAGTAAGGTGGTTCGATTCATTGTATTTTTAATCATTGTTTTTTGTCCTTTTTTTTTGTTGATGTTATTTTTAATGTTGTTGTTGTTGTTTCGAGTGTTGTTTTTGTTGTTTTTTGGTGTTGTTGTTTTGGGTTGTGGTGTTGTTGTTTTTGTTGTTTTTGATGTTGTTGTTGTTGTTGTTTTTGTTTTGTTGTTGTTGTTGTTGTTTGTTGTTGTTGTTGTTGTTGTTGTTGTTGTTGTTGTTTTGGGTGTTTTTGTTGTTGTTGTTGTTGTTGTTTCGGGTTTTTGTTGTTGTTGTTGTTGTTGTTGTTGTTGTTGTTGTTGTTGTTGTTGTTGTTGTTGTGTTCGATTGATTTTTTATTTCAATCATTAATTTTCTTTCATGTCATTTTTCTTTTCTTTAATTTGATTGTTTGTTTATTTATTTCCCTTTGTTTATTAAATAATTAATATAAATGGATCAACTGTTCTTTTCATGATTTTCTTCTTTTTTTTTTTTTTTTTTTTTGCTTTGTTTCTTTGTTTTTTTCTCCGTTTCTATTTATCGTTTTTCAATTACTTATGAATTTCTTAGTTCTAAACCTTCTTTATTTCATTTTGTTTTTATTTATCTGCTTAAAGAAAGATGTTTATTTACCTTTTTTTTTCTAGGTATACACACACTAGTCCATTCATTGTCATTTATATTCATCTTTTTAGGCAATATATATGTGTAGCAAAACAAATATGTATTGACGCTTTAAATTCTTACGGTAGCAATAATTAATGATGATTTTTCAACTATTCAGATTTGCTTAGGTACATTCTAAGAGCTGAGGAATCATTCTTAAAATATATATTGAAACTCTAAAACGTATTTCACGATAAGCCGTACATAAGCACATTGACTATTATGTACTAAAGAACACACACAAGAATACATTGAAATATACAAGCACATATACGTTTACATACATACAGTAACCCTTCTTATCCTTATGGTTCATACTAGGCAGTCCACAAATACTCTTCTGGCATGACAGTTATCTTGTAGTACTCAAATAACTGTTTTCATTTGGTACTGTTATCATTAACCCATATACTCTCAAACCGCGTCCTCGTCTTCCTCCTCCTGATCTTTCTTGTTTCTTTTTCCTTGTTCTCATCTCCATCAGGGTTTTATATCTTCTGGCCTTGGTCCTTGGTCCTAATCCTCCCCCTGTCTTTCTCACCTCTATTTTTCTTCTTGTCCTCCTCATCTCTTCTCTCTTTGTCCTCGTCCCTGCATTCCTTTGTACTTTATCATCATTCGTCATCGTATTTTCCATAAGATTTCTCCAGGGAACGCTTTAACACAGATTGCAGTGCGAGGTGAGATCACGTGGTTTGTGTGTGTGTGTGTGTGTGTGTGTGTGTGTGTGTGTGTGTGTGTGTGTGTGTGTGTGTGTGTGTTTGGCGTTTTGGTGTGAGAATCTCCGGTGTTAACTTTGTTTGACCAAGGGAAAATATGTAAAGAATAAGAGCTTTTCAAATTCCTTTCTTCTCCTTTTTTTCCCTTTCCTCCACCTTTCACAAAAATAAATAAATAGATAAATAAATAAGAATAAGACTACAAAAGAGAAAACAATGTATTTTCTAAAATGTCTTAATTCTCTTCGGTTTCTTGATAATGATGAAATAAGTTAGTAATTCACCAGTGACAACAAAAGAAATAATAGAATAGTTTCGTTCACTGGTTATAGTTACATTTATGCCACGTTAAATTGTCCAGTGTAAATTGCCGGAGTCCAGTAATATATTTACCTAATGATTATCAACAGTCAAAGGATCAACTTGATAATCTTGGTGCTGTCACACTCCTCTCAGTCCTCTCTGCCTTGCTTCCTGACGGATTTCCCTGCTATTATGATGCAAAAAGTATCTCAGTAATTCTTGTCTATCTATGAGCATTAAGAACCTCCTGCATTCACTTTCTGTAAGTTACGTCACACTACATTATATTTGAATTTATTGATTACAAATTAACAATGGGTAAGGGATTATGCATGAAAATATCCATCATTCATATTAAAGAGAGTAAACCACTTCAATCAGGCTGTATTCTTTCCCGACTGACACCTTAGTGGTTCGTTTTCTCTACCTTTGTTGTAACCCTTGCTTAGACGCTCTTTAGCGCAGAAGACGTAGTTTGATAGTGTAGAGATAACTGCAACATAAGTCGAAAAAATTAATAGACGACCTCACTACCAACCCGGATGTCCTGCAAAGCGTCTCGTTAGGCGTGATTGCTGCATTTTTTTCTCTCCTCCTCCTTCTCCTCCTCCTCCTCCTCCTTCTCCTCCTCCTTGTCCTCCTCCTCCTTTTTTTTCCTGAATATTTGTTTCTTGGTAAAGTTTTGGTCTTTTATAGTATTATTCTTGTTTTTTTACACATTGTTTGCCTGTTTTATCTTTATTTACACTGTTGCTTCTTCTCTCACAATCATGCAGATATAATTGGAATGACCATGAGAATGAATTGAGTTTAACCTTGTGCATAACAATGACTGCATGACATCCATAGCAATATGAGAGTCAGCTTAGACGAATTAAGAAACAATACTACCTTTACAGATACTATATTATGAAGAAACAAAATAAATAAATCCTAGAAGCTACAAATTATAAACTCGATCCCTCATTTTGTCGTCAGAATCCTTCAAAAATGGCACTCGAAAGTTATTTAAGATGATTTTAGAGTTTAAAGAGACGGTGCATCATGAATACTATATCTAACACGCTTATGAACACGGATCTGCTTCATTAAGGTATTATAAGTGAGACACGTGAGGGACATTTAACGAGGCGAGTCACTGAAGAAAAGAACTCAGGGAAAGGTGAGTCAGCAAGTGTGAAGTAAAGAAATGCAGCTGATTTAGTATTCTCGAGGATAAAAATTGAACTATCATTTTACTTTTTTATTATCCTTATCACCGTGACTTATATAATGTAGGGGGAATCGAAGCAGGAAAAGAAAAGGGGAAGGAGGCGTCAAGAGGGATGAGGCTTCGTTGGGCGAGCGAGGAAGGGAGGGAGGTTGGGAGGGAATGGGGAGATGGAGTAATCTTCAAGGTCTTCCTGTTAAAAGAATAGAATAAAGAAAAAAGGAAAAGTGTTATATCTTTAAATATTGTCTCGCTTCTTTATTATTTGTATTCTTATATTTGCCTCTCTTTTTCTGCTTGAAGTGTGTGTGTGTGTGTGTGTGTGTGTGTGTGTGTGTGTGTGTGTGTGTGGGTGGGTGGTATAAATAAAAGAAAAAAAGGCGTATTTTTTATATGTTAGAGAGTGCTCAAGGGCAAAAGAAAAAAAAACTAAAATACAAAAATTCCCTTAGATCTTTTTATTCTTTTTACTGAACTTATATCAGTGTTATCGTTCATGTATTTTGTGTATTAGGGATGGTGTATATTAATGCATGTATATTTATAGATAAGTAGAAGGTATTTATGTATATGAAAATAAATGACACTAACGTTATCATTATATACAGACCAGAGAGAGAGAGAGAGGGAGAGAGAGCACATGTTTTTTATAGTGGCAGTATGCGGGGGCGAGACAGTGCTAGCCTCACCCTTCCCCTTGCCCCCGTCATCTGCAGAAGGTCATGAAGGGAGGTGTGGCGTCTTGAAGGACATGAAGGTGATTACAGCCCTCACGACACCAATGAAGGGGAACCAGCACAGCACATGTTCGTGAGGCTAATCTTTAACTCATTCACCTCTGCTTCATATGCACAAACGCTTTGGGCTTTCATCACAACTGTTTCCGAAGGCTACAAAAATCATTGGTCGAGTTCTCAAGAGTGTTTCTCCTGTTACTGATGTAGAAAAGCTTGTTGATCTGTCACTATTACCATGAAAATAAATAGATAGATGAAAACCCGTGTGTTTTCAACTTGACCCTTGTGAAAGTTATCGAGGTACGAGTAGAATATGGCCCTCTGAGTGTCTCCAGCCATCACCGTGACAACCTTCACGCTCCACCACACAAGGAATTACGCAAAGAGACCTACTTGCATTAAAGGCCTTCACATCTAGACAACTGTTATCGTAATCATATTCGAATTCTTTATTGTTATTTTTTGCCTCTGTTCCAGCTTAAATAGTTTTACTAGCTTGAAAAAATAATAATGGTTTAATCTATTTTCGTGTTCATTTCTTTCTTTTTTTTTTTTACTCCTATATTCTGTAGTAAATATCACAGTGACTAGTAATGGAAAGGTTAAATCTGACTGCCATTTTATGAACTGTCTACTTTTCTAATGGAGGAATATCAAGACTTACGAAACTGCAGATAAACTATTTTTTTATTTGCTTTTATTTTTCATTATTTGTTTTCCTTTTTACTGCATCATTTCAGAACGATGAGTTAAACATGCTCTCTCTCACTCTCTCTCTCTCTCTTTCTCTCATATCTCTGGCCAGTCTTCCTGTCACGTAAAGAAAATCAATTACACCAACTTAAGCTGAATTAAATGCTGTGCTACAAAATTATAAAAGATGAAACATTTTTACTACTAAATGAGTGTTGTTGTTTTTTATATCGCATGTGGGCTTTTCACGGGAATTTATGGGCTAAAGGGGATACTTTTTGGGGTACCTCTTATCTCAAAGCCCACCCACTAGCAAACCATTGTCTCAAGTGAGGAAGCCCAACCTACACTCGGACCGTGGATAGGATTCGAACCCGTGCGCTTGGAGAACCCTCTGACCCCAAAGCACGCATGGTTCCACTGTACCACGGCGGCCCTATGACCTTCTGCAGGTGACGGGGGCAAAGGGATGGGTGAGGCTTAAAAATGCCTTTTAGTGTCTGTAGTTTTGTTTTTTGTTCTCCGTGACGATGATAGTGACAGCTTTTTCTGCCTCTCCTCCACCCACAACTTCTCCTATTCTTCCTCCTCCTCCTCCTCCTCCTCCTACTCCTCCTACTATCGTCAAGGCTCGTACACGTGTACCATTGGAAATTATAACAAAGATAAAAGAAAACTAAATAACGATGCACCTCATGATCCTTCCCTTTCAAAAAATAAAGCACTTTCTATAACTGCCTATATTGAGTTACAGGTTTGATTTTGTTGATTATATTATTATTATTATTATTATTATTATTATTATTATTGTTTTTAATCCTTGCTGTCATTATTTATTACCATATTGATTGTACCACTCTTATTTGTTGTTGGTTTCCTGTACATTGTCTTTGTGGTATTCATTGTGCATGGTTTTATTCAGAAGTTCATGGATTCCCTTTTATTATCCTTCTGTGGTACTGCCGCTGGCTCATGTTTTCTACACTTGTATGGATTAGGTTCCAGTTTCTTATCTTCCTTTTGTTTTACTAATGGACTTTTCTCTTTCGTTTAATCTTCTTTTCATCTTTTTTCCTTTCCCGCCTCAAAATATAATACACTTTATATTTGTAAATTTGATACGTAAGGTATAAAAAAGATGTGTTTGAGTTTTAAGAGAGAGAGAGAGAGAGATGAGGTAAAAGAGACAAGCGGGTGGCTCATCTCTCCAGCAACAGTATAATCCCAGACAAACTTCCACAGACCCTAAGCTTATGAAGAATGGTATAGACTCCCCCATTATTATTGTCTATAGTTTCCCCTTCTTCTGTTTAGTTTTTCATTGTATTTTGGGTATTTTTCTGTTGCAATATGTACACTGCTCGTTTTCTCCCCTTCTCACCATTAGCATCCTTTTGCCTAATTTCCTTTCTCTGTCTCATTCACTAGCACCGTCATCCTCTCTCTCTCTCTCTCTCTCTCTCTCTCTCTCTCTCTCTCTCTCTCTCTCTCTCTCTCTCTCTCTTTTGCTCTTCTCCAGCCTCCTCTCCGCCTCATCCCAGCGATACACCTCACCTTAAGTCTATAATCCCCTTACCTGTAATCCCCTCTGACAACCCCTTTCTCTCTCTCTCTCTCTCTCTCTCTCTCTCTCTCTCTCTCTCTCTCTCTCTCTCTCTCTCTCATTAATCTTACAGTGCTTAGAAACGTATCAATATTTTGGCTTATTGATACTCTGTTAGTGTTGTTGGTTATGAAGTCCAACTCTGGTACGGTCGTGGGAGAAACTTTAGTAATTTGATAGTCATTTACACTGATATGCCTTTCCTCTCAATCTTTGCTCCTTTGATTTACTGAGAATCTCCTTACAGTGGAACCATGCGTGCTTTGGGGTCCGAGGGGTCTCCAAGCGCACGGGTTCGAATCCTGTCCACGGTCCGAGTGTAGAGTGGGCTTCCTCACTGGGGGGCAATGGTTTCCTAGCGGGTGGGCTTTGAGATAGGAGGTACCCCAAAAAGTATCCCCTTTAGCCCATAGATTCCCGTGAAAAGCCCACATGGTATTAAAAAAAAAAAGGATCAGAGGACGTGAGGTGGATCTAATACTCTGAACATGCACAGTGAAAGTGAATGCAGTGTGTTGACAGCTGGCTATGACTGTGCACGTGATTATTCGTATCTACACCTCTGCAAGATGTTGATAAGCGCGTGCCCCAGGAGAGAGTTATTTGTCCAGAAAAGGATTAATAGCGAGTTTATGAGGCTGTTGGTTAGGTTAGGTTAGTTTATGTTACGTCAGGTTATGTTACGTTGGGTCAGGTTAAGACAGATTAGATGCCGTAACGTCTTAAAGTAGGATTATTAGTAAAAGTTGTTTGGCATTCTCTCTCTCTCTCTCTCTCTCTCTCTCTCTCTCTCTCTCTCTCTCTCTCTCTCTCTCTCTCTCTCTCTCTCTCTCTCTCTCTCTCTCTCTCTCTCTCTCTCTCTCTCTCTCTCTCTCGTAATGAAGACGTGATTATGTTACCTCCACAGCAAGCTTTTCTCCCTCGTGTGGATGATCAAAGACTCAACTGGCTTTACCCCACAACCCTCCTTCCTATCTGCTTTCATTATTCAGAAATGTTCACCTTCCAATTAGCACCTCCCTCACCTTTCCCAGCCAAGGCCGTGTTTTGTAGTGGTGTAGTGGTACCGACCTTGTTGTTATGTTACTTGTCTCTCTCTCTCTCTCTCTCTCTCTCTCTCTCTCTCTCTCTCTCTCTCTCTCTCTCTCTCTCTCTCTCTCTCTCTCTCTCTCTCTCTCTCTCTCTCTCTCTCTCTCTCTTGTCCTGGTGTGGTTGAAGAAGAAACACTGGGGGTCTTTCCCTGTGTTTATTTGTAAGATACAAAAGCGTACTGAAGCTTGGAGACATTGGTAGCGAGTAGACGTGAGGAGGCTTGTAGAAGTTGCCGGCGGCTAGAGTGAGACTTGTAGTCGGTAGCGAGCAGAATGAGGTTTGTAGCAAGCTTGAAGATGTAGAATTACAGTCTAGACAACTGGAATGTGACTGTAGACTGTAGAGGTAGACTGGCTGTGCAGGACAGGATAACCAGTCAGACAAAGAAGGCAAGCGGATTGCCTGGCGGAACGTGAGCCTATCCCGAATCTATGTTGGGACCAGTCTGAAGTGTGGCGCGTGGGGTGTCAGTGTCAGAGTACTATACGGCCACAGAACATCATACACAGAACATTACATTACTCCGCTTTAACAAGTACTCTCTCTCTCTCTCTCTCTCTCTCTCTCTCTCTCTCTCTCTCTCTCTCTCTCTCTCTCTCTCTCTCTCTCTCTCTCTCTCTCGTGTACTATGCATTGATATATCCTCAGCTCATTTATTGTTCCAGCTATATGGGGCGTTGCATACAGAGCATTAATAGACAGTTTATTTGTTACATAAAAGAAACTATTACGATTTATGTCTTTTAAAAATCGTTATGAAAACACAATTGCATTCTCAAAGACTTAAAAATCTTAAAACTTCCAGACGTTATTTACCTAAACACTCTTTTATTTGTACGTAAATCTATATACTCACTATCCATAGACGTTAGCTCCACACCAATACCTCACAATGTAACTCGCAGACAAGCACAATCTACGTATACCACTGTGCAGGACAACACATGCTCGACAGAGTGTATTAACTAGAGGAAGTAAACACTGGAATGCTTTGCCAGAAGAAATTATCTTTTGTCAGACTAAATAACCCTTTAAGACCAAATTCATCCAGAACATTTTTGATGAATATAATGAGTTATGATCTTTTTTATTTATCTGTTATTATTGTTTGATATTCTATTGTTACTCCTGCTGTTTTCCTACTTATGTGTATTACTTTGTTACACAGATGTTAATGTTATTTTTGTTTGTTATATGATAGTGTAGCCTTTATTCTTATGGCCGCATAGCCCTAAATTGTGTTTTTATGCATTAATTTTGGGTCCTTCTAAACTCAAGATAAAATTTCACCTAAAATGTATATTGTATGGCCCAATAAACATACCATTATCAATCTCTCTCTCTCTCTCTCTCTCTCTCTCTCTCTCTCTCTCTCTCTCTCTCTCTCTCTCTCTCTCTCTCTCTCTCTCTCTCTCTCTCTCTCTCTCTCTCTCTCTCTCTCTCTCTCTCTCTCTCTCTCTCATTGTTGTTTTAAGGAAGGTCACTATACATGCATGCATTCATACATATATTCATACATGCGTGTTTTCCTGTTTATGCATGTAAGGGAGAGAGATGAAGGACGAGTTAAGGGTAAAATAAGAGCCCGCTTATAATGTCCCAAAAGAAATAGGAGACTCGTGCATGCATCCATCCATGCTTTGTATTCATACATTTTGTATATTTTTATAGGTAAAAATTTCTCTCTCAAGGATGTATGTATTTATGAATGCATGTATGTATTTACATGTACTATATATTCATGTATAGCATTCAGTGATCCAATTATTTCCCTTGCTTTACATTCGGTCCATAATCTCATTAATAATATGTTGTATAAGGCTGTTAGTTCTTGATGGAGAGAGGTTGCGGTGAGGGGGACGAGGTGCAGGGATAGAGTGGGTGGTATACGTACTCAGTGATGGGCAAGAAGGGAAATGAGGGATAGTATGTGTAAAAAATGCTTCGTTTGCTTATCCTGAAGGAGGAGATAGAGATGCTTGGCTTCAGGTGATGCACTACACACACACACACACACACACACACACACACACACACACACACACACAAAAGGTACATATAAACTCTAATGAATCCACGGGCTTGCGATGAGCAAATCTATCCCTGAACTCGAGCCCGGCAAAAACAGGGCGGTGGAAGGGGACCCATCGACACCCAGGCGTGATTGCGTGCGTTCCCAAGTCATTAGAGTCTCTCCTAAATATGTGGATTTATCGGGCTTGGGGGAGACCGTCCTGACTCCTCGGGGAAATCAGACGCTCGATGCCCAGCCCCGAATCTTGTCCGGCTGCTGCTACTGCATGCTCTGTTTAATGGCAGTTTATAACATGTTTGGGAGCGGCTGCCATGGAGGGTGTCTGGCTGGACGATTGGCGAGAGGCACTGACTGACTGACTGACTGACTGGATGGATGGATGATTGGCTTAGCTGGATGTCTGGCTGCCTGGCTGGTTGGTTCTCTATGTTTGGCTGGTACTGTCTGTCAATAAACTAACAAACTAACTATATCTGTTTGTCTGGTTGTCTGTATGTTTCGCTAACTGGTTGGCTGGCTGGTTGGCTGACTTACTGGTAGGATGTCTAGCTAGCTGGCTGGTTTGCTGCTATTGGCTGTTTGCCTGTATATTTGGCTGGCTTTCAGTGTGGAAGGGTGTGACTTGCTGGCTGGTTGCCTGGCTGACTTACAAGCTGTCTTTCTGGCTATTTGGTTAGCTATCTGTGTGTGTGAGTGAGTGACTGACTATCTGCTTAGTTAAGAGATTGGCCACATCTGGCACTGGATGACAGGAATCAGCTGAATAGATGTTGGTGTCAGGTATTATGACGGAAAAACCGACTGATGGAAGGTGACAGCGATCACCTGATTTTCCGAATGCTGGACGTGATTGGCTCGCTAACATGTGCTTCGATCATTTGCTAACTGAGTAACGTATAAGTGAACCAGTTGGGATCATGAAAGGTTAGGTAAACTTGGATAATTGTTACACTGATATAGATGACTGCTTGACGAAATGACTTACAACGTATTCTCTCCTACTGGCAGAGTTGGTCTTGTAGAATAGCTACCTGGCTGAAGTTAGGTTTCTGAAATTGCATAGGTAAACTTAACTCAAAAGTGTCTCAAAGATAATTTATTTCATTATGTAAGTTGTTATAATGTGAAATAATATAGCAGTCAACATTTCAATTATCAGTGAAAAAGAGAGATTCAGTAGAAAATCAAAAACTTAATTAATTTTATTCTATTAGCTGCGGGGTGGCAGGATAGAGTAGACGAACAATTTTCAAATGAGTAATCTCGAAAAGAAATAGAAGGAAATACCAAGGCATTAAAGGAATATATTAATAAGATTCAGTTGAAACCCAAGTGCAACTTCAGCTTTGTTTATTTCTGGGAAAGAGAAGAGAGTGGATGAAAAAATTCTGAGGGATGATCATTAAAACATCAAGGGAATGTAGCGGTTGGATGCATTGCAGCGGCTGAAGACAGGAGGCGTGCCGGTTCACTATTATTCTAAAGTGATAAGAAAACATAAATATAACTATGGTACGCCTTGAGCCTTCCTCGACTGTGGTTTGTCTGTCCTTTGTGGCTGAAACTACAATATGGCTCGTCTTGGATTAATGAGCGAGGATGATTATAGCCTTGGCACTTTGTGGCCTCGTAAACGACGCAACAACCAAAATAATATAAAAGTGGAAATAGCAACGACGCTGTTGGGCGTAGAAATAATAGTGATTAAAATAATGAATTATGTAACGGAGATAGTTATGATAGTTATTCAGTCATATATTGGATTCAAAACACTATTTTCAGTCGACGGAGTTCCTTTTATCTCATGGTCTCTCTCCCTTTCTTTACTCTTTTTCTCACTCCCTAAAGAACTCTTTCTTATTCTCCTACCTTCTTCGACCAATGTCCTTCCTTATCTCCTCTTTTTACATTTCTACCGCTGTTCCCTGCCTCTCTCATCTTTGCTTCCCCTGCCGCCTCTCTCGTAAACACTCACGCAGAAGACATCTCTCTCTCTCTCTCTCTCTCTCTCTCTCTCTCTCTCTCTCTCTCTCTCTCTCTCTCTCTCTCTCTCTCTCTCTCTCTCTCTCTCTCTCTCTCTCTCTCTCTCTCCGCTGTCCTCCCTTACCGCCTCCTCCCCTCACCTTCCCTGCTTCAGTCACCCTTCCTTCATTCCCTTCCCTCCCTCATCTCCGGCATCTTCGCTCACACTGAAGACCTCTTCCTCCCTCCTCACCCTCTTCGACCACTGTCCTTCCATGTTTCCTCCTCCCCTTACCTTTCCTTCTCCCCTCATCCTCTCTACCGCCCTGCCCTCTCTCTCACCCTCCTCTCCCGTAGACACTCACGCTGAAGACCCTCATCCCACCACTGGTAATCAGACTGGACCCCGACAACCCGTCTTGCCAGCCTCTGTAATCACGTAATGGGGCGTGGGTGAGTGACGGGCACTACCTCCCCCCATCCCCTGTCGTTCCCCTCACACGTCACCGTATAGCACCAACCTTCTCTTTATTCCCCTGCCAAATACAGTTCCTGGCATCCCTCCTTCCCTTGTCCCCTCCTCCTCCTCCTCCTCCTCCTCCTCCTCGTTTTCCTTCTCCCCTATCTGTCTCTCCTCTTACACAAATATAATCACATCAGGCATACAACACAACAGAACACTATTCTATAGCCCTTCATCTCTCTCTCTCTCTCTCTCTCTCTCTCTCTCTCTCTCTCTCTCTCTCTCTCTCTCTCTCTCTCTCTCTCTCTCTCTCTCTCATACACCTGATTTATGCCTCTGCCACTCAGGTAATAGCCACGTCTGGCATTCGCAGCATCCCTCCCATACCAGCGGATACCTTGGATACCCTCCCACCCTTTCCCCTTCTCCTACACTCCCCTTATCTCTATTCTTCTCCCCACTTCTCCCCCCTATCCCCTTTCACTTTACTTTTCATTCCTCTCTCCTCTCTCTCTCTCTCTCTCTCTCTCTCTCTCTCTCTCTCTCTCTCTCTCTCTCTCTCTCTCTCTCTCTCTCTCATCTTCCCTTTGAGAGGCTCTTCAGACATGCCAATATTGTCTTATTAGCCATAACTGCCTCTTTCATCCATGCTTTTTTTATTTTTTTGTAAAGGAGTCTGTGCCGCTATCGCATAAGTGGTCAAGGTGAAATCCCGGAGAGAGAGAGAGAGAGAGAGAGAGAGAGAGAGAGAGAGAGAGAGAGAGAGAGAGAGAGAGAGAGAGAGAGAGAGAGAAGAATCAAGATGTCGAAAAGAAAAGATACGATGATAAGTCAGGAAAGGTTAACGTCGAGTAATGTTTTTTTTCACTTAATATGGGAACAGTAAACACTTGCACGCACACACACACACACACACACACACACACACACACACACACACACACACACACACACACACACACACACACACACAGACGACAGGGACGATTAGCATGCGGTGGAATGATTACAGCTAAGTAATTAAGCTTAATAGTCGAGAGGTTCTAGTTGGACAGCGACGAGGAGGATGGAGAAGGAGGAGGAGGAGGAGGAGGAGGAGAAGGAGGAGGATGGAAGGAGAAGGACGAAGACGAAGTGGTGAGGGTGAAGGAGGAGGAGGAGGAGGAGGAGGAGGAGGAGGAGGAGGAGGAGAAGAAGGAGGAGGACCAATGTCTAGTTTCCTCTCCCTCCGGACACCTTGTCGTGCTCCTTCCGATGAGATCTTAGAGAAGGAGGAGGAGGAGAAGGAAGGGGAGGAGATGGTGATGCAGATGTCGTACCAAGTAATGAGTCTTCCTTAGTAGAGGGAAGGACAGAGGCGTGTTCCTGGAGAGAGAGAGAGAGAGAGAGAGAGAGAGAGAGAGAGAGAGAGAGAGAGAGAGACTCATTCTTCTATCCACCACCTCAACACACACACACACACACACACACACACACACACACACACACACACACACACACACACACACATTATTTTTAAGGGTTCATATAACACTCATATTCACCTCAGCTTACAGAATTAACACACAACACCTTATTAGCATACCAGTAGGCCCGCGTAACCCCACCCACCTCACGCCCACCTACCGCTTCCTACCCACACCCACACCCACACCCACACCCTCAGAAAAGGCTGCGTCCTCTGTTTTGAAAATAGTGTATGTTATTTGTTATTTTCTTTTGTTTTTCGCCTCCTGCATCTCGGTACTGGCGGCGGCGGGCGCGACAAGTAATGAGTGAATTAGGGAAATGAGAGATTCTACACTCTCTTTCGGTATTTATTTATTATTTTTTTCATGAGTTGCTGCCGCTTAAATGTGTTGTGTTCTTTTGTCATTCCGCTTCCGTGTCTGTCCCTTGCCTGGTGCTGGTGTTTATTTCGGTGTTGTTGTTGTTGTGGTTGTTGTTGTTGTGTTGTTGTGGTTGTGTTTGGATGGTTGTGTTGTTGTCTTATTTTTTATTGCTGCTATCATTATTATTATTATTGTTATTATTATTATTATTATTATTATTATTATTATTATTATTATTATTATTATTATTATTATTATCATTTGTTATTGTTATTGTTATCATTTTCATCATCATTAGCATCAGTAGCAAAAAAAAAAAAATAGTAGTAGTAGTGATAATAGCAGAAGCAGCAGCAGTAGTTGTAATAGCAGTAGTAGTAGTAGTAATAGTATGGTAGTATTAATAATAGTAGCGGTAGTTTTTGTTGTTGTTGTTGTTATCGTCATCGTCGTCGCTGTTATTGGTATTGCGTCATTGTTTTCTGTCTAGTTCTTCTTGCTGTGCCTGTTGTCCCTCTCATGGCACTCTGTTCGCTGCCGATGATAATGATAGTGTTCTGAAAAAAATGTATTTGATAAATCATTTTCCATTAACAAAATCAACAACAACAGCGTTACTTAATGTTCCATCTGTTGTAACGCCTAAACACCGCCACTACCACCACCACCACTATCACCACCAATAATAGTGTTATTGTTTTTCCTCGACTTCATCTTAATGTTGATGTTGGTTGTGGTGGCGGTGGTGGTAGGACAGATGATAAAGGAGGCGTATTTTTCTCTTGAAGTTAATTATAGTGGAGAGAGAGAGAGAGAGAGAGAGAGAGAGAGAGAGAGAGAGAGAGAGAGAGAGTCCCTTCCTCAACCTCCAGGTGATTTAAGAGTGCTAAGCGAAGACAGGCCCTCATTCCCACCTCCCCTACCCTGTACCACCACACAAAGAGGCCATGAAGAGGCAAGGGGGTAGGTGTGGGGGAAAGGAGCGGAGTGGCCTTGAGTGAGGCGCGTGGTTGAGGGGCTCTTTTGGGGGTGGAGGAGGGGTAATGGGGGCGAGGGAGGGCGAGTGTTGTGGTTGAGATGAGATGGTGTAAGTGGTGGAGGTTAGGTTAGTGAGGGGCTAATGAGAGGGTAGAGGTGGCTGTAGTGAACTGCTACTTGTGGTATTACTATTTATTAATGTTTTTGCAGCAGCTATGACTACTCCTGTCACTACGACTACTCTTATTACTACTGCTACTACTACTACTACTACTACTACTACTACTACTACTACTACTACTACTACTACTACTACTACTACTACTACTACTACTACTACTACTACTACTGCTGCTGCTGCTGCTGCTGCTGTTGCTGCTACCATTAATTTTACTACTACTACTACTACTTAAACTGCTACAGAACAACAACAACAATAACAACAGCAACAACTACTACTACTACTACTACTACTACTACTACTACTACTATTAATAATATTATTGTTACTGCTCCTGCTCCTACTGCTACTGCTGCTGCTGTTTTTGTTGCTACTACTACTATTACTATTGCTGCTACTACTGCTACTACTACTGCTACTACTACTACTACTACTACTACTACTACTACTACTACTAATAATAATAATAATAATAATAATAATAATAATAATAATAATAATAATAATAATAATAATAATAATGACAATAATACTGCTATTACTACAACAACAACAACAACAACAACCACCACCACCACCACCACCACCACCACCACCACCACCACCACCACCACCACCACTACTACTACTACTACTACTACTACTACTACTACTACTACTACAACAATATTTTTTTCCCATCATTTGTAGAGTGTGAGTCTTATTGTTTTGTCTATCATAGTAATAAACAGTAATTATAATGTTAATCATAAAAATAGAAAAAATTAGGAGCACCAATAACAGTAATTGCATTTTTGTATATGGATGCAGATGGAAAAGAAATTGTGTTTGTAATAAATAATCCTATTCTTTCTCTGTCTTTCAGTGCTTTCAAACTCGATGAAGAAATGAAAGAAAAAGAGGTCAAATACAAAAAAATTTTCCTACTTACCGTCACTTCGAGGGTAGGGGAAAGGGCCTCTTGGTTTTTGTTGGAGGGAGGGGAAGAAGGGAAGAGGAAGTAGATAAATGTGGGAGGTTAGGGGAGCAAAGACGCTGAGGAGGGGAGAAGGGGAAAAGAATGAGTGTTGGGGTTGGGGTTGGCCAAGAGCGGAAGTTGCCTCACAGACCGGAGAGGTGTGTGAGGCAGGTAAGGTGGGCAGGCGGTGAGGGGGAGGGAGAGAAAGAAGGGGGCCAGCACTCCCTGGGTTTAGCGAGTCAAGGTTAAATGAGGCTCCTGCAGGTGACCGGTGTTTGTGTTTATGTGTGTGTGTGTGTGTGTGTGTGTGTGTGTGTGAGAGAGAGAGAGAGAGAGTGTTCTAATATAATAGACTTTTATTATTTACTATCACAAATTGTATTCACTGTTGGTTTTCTTCTTCCTCCTCCTGTTGCCTTTTTTTCAATTTTTTTTCTCTTTCTCTTGTTCCTTTTTCTTTTTTTATCTTCTTGCTCTTTTATTTATTCTTCTTGTTTTTGTTCATCTTTTCTTGGTCTTCCCCTTCTTTCACCATCATTTCCTCCACCCTTACATTTTCTAACCCCCTTACTTTACTTCCTCTTCTTGTCTCCCTCATACGTTATCAAACATCTGCCCGCTTGCCTCCCTTTCTTCACATCACCTCCTTTCTTTCTTCACTTCATTTTACTCCTTCTCTTACTCCTTATGCATCCTCCTTTTTTTCTTTTTCTTTTCATCTTAAAATTAATGACTTCCGTACTTGCTGTGTTGTGATCAGATGCAATTGGAAATATCACTCAATTAATATTTCTGTCTCCTCTATGAACAAAAAACGTTTCGAATTTATTTTCTTTTATTTTTGTGTTACCTTTTATTTATTTATTTTTTTCTTTTTTGTCATGCTGCGTTTGTTCAGTTTTGTTAAAAATGTAGATGTGAAAATGAAAAGAAAAAAAAATGATTGTAGTATCCAGGAAGAGATAGGACTTCTTTTATTCAGTCTTCGTGCATTATTTTGGCTCACTTTTCGGAGGTGAATCAAACACGGAAACATGACGAGGAGTGAGTTGTTTAATTAGTGCGTGCGTGTGATTGCGATGTGTGGTGATAGCGGTGGTGGTGGTGGTGGTGGTGGTGTTGAAGTGAGATGTGTGTGTGTGTGTGTGTGTGTGTGTGTGTGTGTGTGTGTGTGTGTGTGTGTGTGTGTGTGTGATTCTTTACTACCTCGTTTTATGCTGTCACCATCGTCATCATCGGCTCCACTCTCTCTCTCTCTCTCTCTCTCTCTCTCTCTCTCTCTCTCTCTCTCTCTCTCTCTCTCTCTCTCTCTCTCTCTCTCTCTCTCTCTCTCCGTATGTGTGTGTGTGTGTGTGTGTGTGTGTGTGAGGTGCGTCCTTACAGCTGTCGTACAGGCATCGCATGTTACATACGTAGATTCTTTTGTCTTTACCATTTACTTCATTCCTTGCACACACTCACACGTCTCTTTTCTGATGTACTTACCCACACCTGCAGTACCATTCTAGTCAACACACGTCCTGCTCGCCCACTTTGATGCGTCATGGAAAGTTGTGTCGATGATTTGCACTAAGGAGTCAAAATTCATCGTCCTCATTTGATTCTTCGATTTTGATTCCACTCCTGGCGATGTTCTTTTGTTGTTGTTATAGTTGTTGTTGTTGTTGTTGTTGTTGTTGTTGTTGTTGTTGTTGTTGTTATAGTTGTTGTTGTTATCTCTGAAGGTTTTTGCCAGGTGTTATCTTCATCTTATCATTATTATGTTTGTCGAGGCTGCAAACAAGGATTTCTTGATTTACTTTACTGCTGTTGTTGTTGTTATCGTCGTCGGCGTTGTTGTTGTTGTTGTTGTTTTGTTGTTGTTGTTGTTGTTCTTTTGTTATTTTTTTTTTTCTCGATCTTGGTTTTGACTTACTGCTTCATAATTTAGATCTTGTTGATGAAGGTGTTAATACTACTGCTGCTGATGATGATGGTGATAATAATGTTGATAATAATAATAATGATAATAATGATAATAATAATAATGATAATAATGATAATTATAATTATAATAATAATCAAAATAATAATGATAATAGTATTAATAATAATAATGATAATAAAAATAACAATGATAATGGTAATGATAAAAATAATAATAATAATAATAATGTTCAGACATTCAGACAAGTTGGAGGAGGAGGTGCAGAGAAACACAGGTGTAGGGAGGTGAGTTTATTCCAGACTAGTTTCGCTGATGCTTCTTCAGGGGAATTCAGTTCAATTTCCCTGAAGAAGCATCAGCGAAACTAGTCGGGAATAAACTCACCTCCCTGCACCTGTGTTTCTCTTCACCTCCTCCTCCAATATTGATAATAATGATAATAGCAATGATCATAATAGTGATAAATAATAATAATGATGATAATAATAACAACAACAATGATAATAATAATAATAATAATAATAATAGAGAGAGAGAGAGAGAGAGAGAGAGAGAGAGAGAGAGAGAGAGAGAGAGAGAGAGACAGTCATGTACCTCTGTAGCCCATCACATGTCTCCAGCACGGACAAGTATGGCGATAGAAAAAGAGGCCTGAGTCTTTCCCTCAAGTGTCTGAGCGGCACACTTAGGTCCACTTACCTCAGTCAAGGAGAGAAGGGTAATGGATGGCGTGGTGACCATTCTGAGCAGATCGTCTTGAGGAGCACTAAGCACAGCTGGACGTGCTGCATCTACACTTTGCTTTGTGTCTCGGCCTGTAAAGAGCTGTATGACTTTTACATGATATATTGGCTGTGTGTCAGAATAGCAGGACACATTTTGATAAGCACAGAAAAGAAAATGCATGCAGGAATACGCAAGGCAGGAGGAGCAGTGGTGAATGAAGAAGCAGGAAGAAATAATGCGGCGGTGGTGTGAGGCGGCGGTGGTGTGAAGCAGCAGGTGTCGAACAGTGGCGCAGTTCCTGTAGGTTACACTGACAAAAGACGACGAGATAGGTGTAGCTATTTATGGGCCGCCCGAGCTTGCCCGCCGCCTGCTGTCCGTTGGGTGTGTTGTAACGTACGCTTGATGCCTCTCAGCGTGTGCAACAGTTTGTGGCGCAGATCACCATTGTTAAATGTAACGAAGGAAATTTCCTTAATCACTACATTTTCAGCTTATAATGAAATAATTGTACCATGGTCATCGCAGTAAATGGAGTGACTTGTTCCAATTATAAAATTCGAGGCTACGGAAGCTTTAGACTTAGAAACAGCTTATAATCCGCCGCGCAGTGAGGTAGTTTACAGCTGTAGGCTCTTCATGCCCCGCCACGCTCGTCCATTACCTGTAAGGAGTTTGTGCTGGTATAAATTTAGGCTCCTGTGAGTCGCCAACATTATGTACTGATACTTTGTTCCTGAACCTAAAGACCACACCCAACTAGACGTTAGGCTGGAAATGATTTGCAGTGCGGCCCCAAGGCTGTAAAAGGACGCCTCGGACCACCAGTGTCGACGTGGCCCTGAGTCCTTATAGCAGTAGTAATATTTATGGCACACTTTCTTCTATTACTTGCTACTCTTCCTGCTACTGGGTTTCTAGGTTCCTGGTAGCTGAATTATTAATACTATGTTAATGATATTAATGAGATGAGCGTTGGTATGGTTATGGAAGACGTGGTCGAGTTATTGGTGGTATTGGTGATGTATTAATGGTTCTGTTAGTAGTGGTGATGAAAAGTTCTCAGACAGTACACATAGCACTCACAGCAAATCTCCCATGAGTCAGGTCGACCTATATTTTTTGTAAGAGCGACATTATAAAGTTAATAATACGTCTCACTTGTAAGTATCCCGGGGAGAGGCGAGGCGTGGCCGTGAAGAACACAGACAGGGACGCTGCAATAAAAGTAAGGTGAACGGGGCGGGGCGTTCCTCCTTCACGTGGCGTTTTGTGCCTTGATTTTTTATTAGTCTGGTGGTTGGAAGATGAAATATATAGGTACAGCTTTTAAGGATTTCTGACACTTCTTATTGTTGATTTCTTCCTCTTTTGCAATTGAGTGTGCAAGGAAAGGCAAGTTTTCTCTCGGCCACTCCACTTCAAGAGAAATGCCAACTCTCTCTCTCTCTCTCTCTCTCTCTCTCTCTCTCTCTCTCTCTCTCTCTCTCTCTCTCTCTCTCTCTCTCTCTCTCTCTCTCTCTCTCTCTCTCTCTCTCTCTCTCTCTCTCTCTCTCTCTCTCTCTCTCTCTCTCTCTCTTCCCCCAACAAATCCCACCACCAGCGCAACCACCGCTAGAGCCGCCAGATCACAAGCTATGCATAACTTGCTGAATCCACACATCTCATGGGGCTCCAGCTTCCCTCTCCTCCACCTCCTGTTCCTCCTTCCTCCGCCTCTTTTCCTTCCATTCATCTTTCTCAAGCTATATTTTCCTCTTCCCTTTTTGCACCAATCGAGAAATATTCTTCAAAAGTTTAGTGAGGCTCGCACTTGACACTTGAAGCAGAATTCCTCACGAGTTACGACTGACGAGGAAGGTGTGGCACAGAGGAACAGGTGCGGAGAAGGGGCCTTGCTACGTGGATGAGTTTATCGTTTATTTATTTTTTTTTCCTTCGTTTCTCTCTCTCGCTTCTCTCTCGCTTTCTGGTGTATGGTGTGGCGGAGTA
>NC_059297.1:8019410-8021910 GCF_017591435.1 Portunus trituberculatus
GACACGTGTTGAAATTCAAAATATATACTGTGATCAACATGAGAACACAAGTGTTTCTCATAACTGTGCACACTGGCTAATGATGTCACAGAACACGTGTCCGTATATATCATACATATATATTTCATTTATTTATCCACTTGTTTATTCATATATTTAATTATTCATCAATTATTGATGATTAATTCATTGTTAATAATGATAATAATAATAATAATAATAATAATAATAATAATAATGATAATGATAATAATAATAATAATATATTATTATAATATTATTATTATTATTATTATTATTATTATTATTATTATTATTATTATTATTATTATTATTTGCTTATTTTCCTTGTCTTGCCCACCAACCACCCCGCGTCTTTCTTTTTTTTTCTTTTTCTTGTTGTACCTTTGGCTGTCCTTCCCCACACGCCAATACAAAAAAGAAAAGTAAAAACACAAAGAAAGGAGCAAAGCAATACGACAGAACAAAGAATGTGTAGGTAAAATATCAGTTTTTTCTTTTACCTCTCATTATTTTTCCTCGCAGATGATTGACTTAAATAGAACAATGTTTTTCTCGACGCTCGATTTTCAGATAGCACATCCATTTATACTTCCTGTGTTTTGGGTATAATGTATTCATCCTTTACTTTATTTCATTATTTTCATATCATTATCATTTTGTTATATATTCTTTATTCCTTTTCAGTTTGTGTCTTGAATTGCAATGTGTTAAACGCGGCTCTCAATATTTCTGCTCGGTGTTTTTTTGTGTGTGTTTTGTAAGTTTAAATTCACTCACATTTTTTTTCTCTCTTTTACTGTTGTTTCTTTTTTTCTGCTTATAATGTACGTTATTTTTCTTTCTCTTGTTGTTGTTGTTGTTGCTGTTGTTGTTGTTGTTGTTGTTGTTGTTGTTGTTGTTGTTGTTCTTCTTAACATTACTATTTGTATTATTATTATTATTTATTATTATTATTATTATTATTATTATTATTATTATTATTGTTATTATTATTATCATCATCATCATCATAATTATTATCATCATCATCATTATTCTTCTCTTCCTCCTCTTTCTCCACCATTTCCACCGCTTGCGCCACAATCTCCTCTTTTTCTTCTCCTCCTTACTTCAAACATTAATTGTCATAACTGTTAACTGTTTTCTTTTCTCTTCTTGTCCCGGAAGTATTCCATACACACCTTCCTGTACCATGTAGTATGCTATTGCTGTCAATTACTTTTGTACCCTCATGGCAAACAGTACCATTCAATTTGTCATGGAACGGAACGGAACGACACGAAACATACTGAACTGTGCGTCGTAGATCAACACACACACACACACACACACACACACACACACACACACACACACACACACACACACACACACACACACACACACACACACACACAACCTTGGCCAGCCAGTAACATCCGATTTATTCATCCAATTTATCAGCTTAAGGACGACTGCGGGGGCGGAAGGGAGGAGAGGGAAAGGGAGGAGGCCAAGGGGGCGTTTAGGAGGAAAGATGGTTGGTGGAGGCTGAAGGAGGCTAGGTGGGCAGTTCACCTTTGGAGGTGGAGCGTGGGTGGAGGTACTGGTAGCGAGGGTGGAGGGAGAAAGGGGGAGGAAGAATAGTTTTTTTTTCTTTCTCTCTCTACTTTTTTGTTGTAACCTGGGCGAACATTTTTTCACAATGTGTGTGTGTGTGTGTGTGTGTGTGTGTGTGTGTGTGTGTGTGTGTGTGTGTCTGCGTGTTGTTGGTGAATTAGTGTGAGGACAGGTGTGAATGAGTGAGTATTTGTGTGTGTGTGTTGGAGGTGTGTAGGCGTTTTTATTTGTTAATAGTGAAGGAAATACAGAAAAGATGTAGGAGAGGTAAAATGCAGAAATATAAGCCTTTCTTTTTTTCACTCACTAATAAGGGAGACTGGCTTAACCCCTTCATTACTGGGATATAATTCTACCTTGAGATTATATACGATTAGACCGTTTTATTGACATTAGGAAGGGTCTATGGAGGTCAGAAGATTAATGGCTACAGTCTTCACTATTTCAATTCCCCCACATAAGTTTCTGAAGGTGTATAAAATAACCAAACAGGAAGCACAATGAATATAGAAACGCGTCATAGTATTCAAGGGGCTAAGGGTACATATATACACAAAAAAAAAAAATAATAATAATAATGCTACCATTTACTAAACATGAATATAAATTGTAGGTTATTTACAACTTGAACTTCTAATAATTCAACACCATGATTCAGGAGGTGCTTTGATGTTTTGCCTTTGAAGAAAGTTTGAATCATAGAGTTTATGCAAATAAAAAAGGATTGTGTAATGAAAGGACAAAGAAAACGAATAAAATAATAAAGCAATGAAGGAATATGTAGTAAAGAAGAAGTATAAGAAAGAGAAGAAAATTTAGAGAAGTAAGAATATAGAACTAGGGACGCATGAAAATTGAATATGAAAAATTATGACAG
>NC_059297.1:8024410-8049410 GCF_017591435.1 Portunus trituberculatus
AGAGAGAGAGAGAGAATAGTTATACACCAAGTAGAGGAGCAAGTATAATTTAATCACGTAATAGTGACAAAGCACCCAAGGCCAGCAGAGGCAGGTGTGCTGAGGCTAGCCAGGCACACACACGGCTGGATGTTGTCTTCAAATTTGCACCCATCTTCTAAATTTTGCTGTAAGTCATATTCTCTCTCTCTCTCTCTCTCTCTCTCTCTCTCTCTCTCTCTCTCTCTCTCTCTCTCTCTCTCCACACTTTCTCTACATATTTTCTGCTTTTATGACAATCCCCTTGACTCTTCGCCACTACTTTAAAATTTTTTTTTTTTATTCTTTGTACGTATGCTCTGCCTGTCCGTCTGTCTGTCTGTCTGTCTGTCTGTGTGTCTGTCTCTATGTATGTTTGCATGTATAGTTTGTCTCTCTCTCTCTCTCTCTCTCTCTCTCTCTCTCTCTCTCTCTCTCTCTCTCTCTCTCTCTCTCTCTCTCTCTCTCTCTCTCTCAATGAAAGAATAACTACTATCAAGTCTTGAGTCAAGGAAAGACCAGCAATATTTAGACTTTGGAACTGTTCAATAGGAAATTATAACTATTCTGTACATTTTTTTTTTATTTTTCTCCATTATCTATTCTTTTCTTTTAGGTTTTCTTTTGTTCCTTCTTCCTCTCCCTCTTCATCTGCTTTTCCCTTTCCCTCTCATCTTCTCCCTCTTTCCCTCAATCCTCCTGGCCACTTGACCTGCCAGGCCTTTTTAATATATTGTTATTATCATTGTCTGATGTTAATTGCTTCGTTCCAGCGGCTTTTCTGAGTCTGGATTTACGGCAGGATTATGCACCGCCGCGCAGGGAACTTCTGATGTTCACAAAGGATCCGGAGTCTGGAGTCAGGGTATCAAGTCGTGTTATCAGTGACGCGATTGTCAACTGTCTTTATCATCGTGGAATTTATTGTGTGTCATTATGCAAATTTATCCTTTTTTTATGTGTACGGTGAATGGGATTTTGTCTAATTTATTTTTTGTTTATTATGAGGGTGGAAAAATGGGTTACTTTCCCTTTAATGTTTACTTTTTGGATTTTATGTGAATTAAGAGCGATAAAAGGAAAGAATGGATTATTATTATAAATCAGTGTGTGTGTGTGTGTGTGTGTGTGTGTGTGTGTGTGTGTGTGTGTGTGTGTGTGTGTGTGTGTTTCTATATATGTTAGATATAATTTCCATTATTTTGGCCGGCCGGCGGCATTTGATTTATACACGCATTTATTTATGCATTACTTATGCTGTTAATCCGCAGAATATGTAGGCGGGATATTTTTCATTTAATTCCAAAGCTGATGTCAATGAACTGATTAGTATTACTACTACTATCACAACCACCAATACAACAATTTCTACAAAAACTAATATAAACTACTATTACCACCTCTAGTACTATTAGTATTACTACTATGAGTGCTACTACAAATCCTATTGCTACTGCTACTGTTACCAAAACCACCACCACTACTACTACTACTACTACTACTACTACTACTACTACTACTACTACTACTACTACTACCACCACCATTAATATTACTTCTACTACTGTCAGAGAGAGAGAGAGAGAGAGAGAGAGAGAGAGAGAGAGAGAGAGAGAGAGAGAGAGAGAGAGAGAGAGAGAGAGAGAGTAATCCGCCTAACATTTACAACCATTACAGTTACGAACAAAGAGAGAGAAAGAAGTTTAAGCCCATTACGACAACACGGCAATATGGGTCACGCCAGGGAACCTTATTAGGGCCTTCGTGCTCCGCCCACCTACCTCCACCCAGGGACCCATGTCATTCACGCCCACTCCCAGTCTCACGCCCACATGCGCTGCAATAACTATGATTACACCCACGATTGCTCTCTCTCTCTCTCTCTCTCTCTCTCTCTCTCTCTCTCTCTCTCTCTCTCTCTCACTTTCACTCATTCATAACAGTAAAGTTTGTACGTGCCTGCCCTTGTTCTTGCTCTTAATTTCCCATTTTCTTCAGTCTTACAAAATACGTCTCTCTCTCTCTCTCTCTCTCTCTCTCTCTCTCTCTCTCTCTCTCTCTCTCTCTCTCTCTCTCTCTCTCTCTCTCTCTCTCTGTAACCTTAATTTTGTATTATTGCGATATTCTCTCTCTCTTTCTCTCTTCTTCTTCTCTTCTTCTTCTTCTTCTTCTTCTTCTTCTTCTTCTTCTTCTTCTTCTTCTTCTTCTTCTTCTTCTTCTTCTTCTCTTACTGTTGTTGTTGTTGTTGTTGTTGTTGTTGTTGTTGTTGTAGTAGTAGTAGTAGTAGTAGTAGTTTATCTATTTATTATTATTATTTCTATTATTATTATTATTATTATTATTATTATTATTATTATTATTATTATTATTATTATTATTATTGTTATTATTATTATTGTTTTTATTATTATTATTATTATCATTATTTTTTATTTTTTTTTGTATCACTATTATTATCATTACAATTTCCACCATTATCATCATTATTATTCTGAATAGTTCGATGACACAGGAATGTCCTTCAGTGTAATTCATTTGACTTCAATGTATTCAGAGATAGATTAACCTTTTTTCTGCTCATCTTTGTTGAAGGCAAGGCAGTAAATTATATAGTTTTTCCCTTCCTTTCTGGTTCTTACTCTCATCTGTTCGCTGGACAAGTGTTACGTGTGTCTTTGTTCATCGTTTGAGTCACATGGGTTGGTTCGTTATTACCACTGTTACTGTTATTGAGGTTACGTGTTTAAGTACAAGGGCGTCAGTCATTCGCATATCCTTTGTTTAAAGCTAATTAATCTGTATCTGACTACTGGCTGTTTTGTTTTGTAGTTTCGTTTCTTAATCTGATTTTGTTACTCTGCATGCGTGTTTGTTCGGTTTCCAGCTTTCATCTTCTTTTCCTTTTTTTTTTCCTGTCTCACACACACATTTCAGGATATAATAAGTTTGTCATGTCATGAAAAAAATCTGATCAACAATCAAGAACTTTTCAGAAGTCAAGGCATAAGCAAGAGATCCAATCGACGTGTGTGCAGGGGTTTTTTTCGTCACCTGTCATGTTGGTAACCATTTAGTTAAACATTTTCCCTTACAGCGAAACTGGATAATAGCTTGAGAGAACCAGGATCTCGTCTTTCTTTACTCTTACTTTATGTCCTGCCTGTTTCCCTGCTTTCACTCTTTTACACAATAATAATGCATTTGCAAGTTTCTCCTATGTATTCAGGCTATTTATACCTGAATATATAAGCATAAACGTGCATCCCTTAATGACTCAAACGGAAGATTAAGTATTGCTTCCCTCCGCGGCGGTGAGTTCCCATAGTGCGCCCTCTGATCTTCCCTGCATGTGTGGGATGTCCCTCTAAGCCTTGCATAATCCGCCACCCCTAAGTCGTCCACCTGCACATGATTTTCCTACTTCACTTACCCCTCATGTTTTTTCTTCTTTCAGTTAGTATCAAATCTTATTTTACTCTTCTCACTCCCTGCGTAGTTATTAACCCAACACAGCATAATTGCAACACCTCGTTCAGGATCACAGCTCCCTAAATGTATATTTCCGAAGACTGATACAAAGAGCAGTTTCTGAATCAAATTGCCTTGTCTTGGTCATCAGTCGGCTCTTGGTTCTTTCTCCATCGTGTAAATGATTTCCCCTCTTCTCCTCCATCATTTTAGCGACTTCGCATCAATGTTTTTGTTTTTGTGTTTGACAGGTTCCTCAGTCTTCTCCCTGTTGGCGTGTCTCTCCATTGATCATCTTGTGAAATTTGATTTTCGTATCTTTTTTTCGTGTTCCATATGCATTTCTTTCACCTACTCCCGCTAGAGATCGTTAAGATGAATCACTAGACTTCCTGTTCCTCAGCGTCTTCCATTATCCTCATAATTGGTAAAGATGATGTGCAGGGCAAGGTAGGTTGAGCTAGGTAAGGAAGCAGTGGTTTGAGGTGAGATGCTGGTGCACTATTGGCATTGGTAATGTTTGAGGTGTTGTTGTTGTACTAAAGCATTTCAGTTTGTCTGTTGTTTATTACATGATTCTGTCTTTCTTTTGATTAGTTTCTCTTTCTCTATATCCCTGTCTGTCTCTTTCTCCGTTTGTCAGAGTCTACCTATGTATTCGTCTGTCTGTCAGCTCTCTATCTACATTCTATCTACATGATTCACACAACAAGCAATCATATACGCACGCAGACTGGCACTGGATAGACGAAGATGTGTGTGTGTGTGTGTGTGTGTGTGTGTGTTTATCTGTGTGTATGTATCTGTGTGTGTGTGTGTGTGTGGGTGTGGGTGTGTGTGCGTGTGTGTGTGTCTATATGCAGCTGCACGCGGGACATTTGCACGGATATATCAATGTTGCATCTTAATTAATGTTTGCATGTTTAATCGCCTTTCAGTTGGGAAGTGCTTTTATGTATACAATCACACACACACACACACACACACACACACACACACACACACACACACACACACACACACACACACACACACACACACACACACACACACACACACATTCTCTCTCTCTCTCTCTCTCTCTCTCTCTCTCTCTCTCTCTCTCTCTCTCTCTCTCTCTCTCTCTCTCTCTATCAAATTTATCTCCTTGCTATTATACTAATCTTCTCATCTCCTCGTAGAGTCACTCCCAACAATTCTCCACCTCCGTTTTCTCTCCTCTCTCTCTCTCTCTCTCTCTCTCTCTCTCTCTCTCTCTCTCTCTCTCTCTCTCTCTCTCTCTCTCTCTCTCTCTCTCTCTCTCTCTCTCTCTCTCTCTCATCATGTCTGGTACTCCCGTCTTTCCTGTCTCCCTTCAACTTCCTCTCAGTATAGCCACATCTGTGTCTCACATCTCTGAGGAGGACCCGATTTAGACTGGAATATTCATAGGTGATGTGAGAAGAGCGGCTCTGGTGGGCTGGGTTTCATTATGAGTTACATAATGTAATCATCACCAGGTGCGTATAGGAGAGAGGTAGGTAGGGGCAGGTGAAGGGGTGCGGCATGGCAGGACATTGTGATGGGAAAAGAGGAGAGAGGGAGGCTGAGTGAGAGATGGGTACAAGGGAAGGGTGGAATAGGCGGGAGGGTGAGTGATGTGGGAGTCAGGGAGAAGAATGGAGAAGGGAAAGCGAGTGCCGTCTTGCAGTATTGTGGTTGTGGTATTCAATGCAGAGGATGAGAATAGAGGGACAGAGGGATGGTTTGGTAGGGCACCTAAATGAAGAAGCGACAGATAAAGGGAGAGAGAGAGAGAGAGAGAGAGAGAGAGAGAGAGAGAGAGAGAGAGAGAGAGAGAGAGAGAGAGAGAGAGAGAGAGAAAGGAGTCGGTGGAGCGTAAGAGGAAAGGGCTGGGAGGATGGCACGGGAGAAAGAAGGAAGGAAGACAAGACGAGAAGGGTGGCGAGGGACATGAGTAAACATAGTTCTGGATGTGGCATGGAATGAGAACCAAAGAGAGAAGGAAGGGAGGTCCTCTGTTCATGTTTAAAAGAGAAGATAAAGAGAGTCACGTTAATTTGTCTTTCTGCTTCACTGCATGAGACTCAGAAAAAAAAGTGGCGCAAAACCTGAACCGGGATGTCGAAGGTGACTTCTCTCCTTCCGCCACCAACCACGCAGTCCTGCTTCGCCACTCACGTTTTTCCTTGCGTACTATCACGCAGTTAGGACCCATATTTTTAATTAAGCACCTTGAACTTTTAGTAGATCTATTTTCATTGATCGCAGAAAAAAATGGTAATTATTCTTAAACAGATTAAGGTTTCGGTGTGATTATTTTCAGAGGAAACGAAGATGATATTGTTCTGTAGAGTTCTCAGCAGGAGTATCTTCAGAGAGAGGACGAATCATTATTCTTAAACGCTTTGGGTTTTCGTTATACTAATTTCCAAGGCCTTAGAGATACTTAAGTCAGTTCTCATGAGTGTTTCATCATGTTGACGGCGCAGAACTGTGATAAAACTGTTAATAGAATAACGTGAACACTACTTAAAACCCCAATAATATCTAAAAAGTTGCTATGAGTGTAGTTACGTTCCGTTTATGATATAGAAGCTTTATTAAACATCTATTAAAATCTCGAAAACTACAATAACCTGTGTCCGTACAAAAATAGCCAAGCCGACGAAAGGTTTGAGAATGTGGTCTTGAGGCGAAAGGTTAAGGGGGAGAGGGAGGAGCGTCAGTGTGACCATACCATAACCTTGAGCTGTCAGTCACACCTCACCCTGGGGCGCCTAAGACACGAACAGGACACGCCACAACGGGATGACGGAACTGTATGGTATCAGAAAAATCATTAAATCTTGTGCAATATACGATAAGGAAAAAAAGAAAATGTATATTCGATAAAGTATTTGTAGTTGTCATAAATCAGTATGTAAAGGCAAATTAGAAGTAAAAATAACAGTATAATGATTAAATAGGAAATAAATAGGAAGCAACAATGTAATATACAGCACAAAAATAAGTAAACTGGAACTAAAGAGCATGTGTGCTTAGGTAATAAAAATGTCAATAAATAAGTAGGATTTAAAATACGATACAAAATAGAAAATTATTGGATGAAGTAAAAACATTTTTGTGGGGTTGTGACAAGGCTTTACGGTGAGAATACCAGAGAGAAACTGAGAAACTGTGGAGAGAGAGAGAGAGAGAGAGAGAGAGAGAGAGAGAGAGAGAGAGAGAGAGAGAGAGAGAGAGAAACATTTGAAACATTTATTCATCACTAGTTCTTGTAAAAATGTAATGTACATATTATAATATGCATTGTGCAAACTAGCTACCCTATTTTAAGCAAAGCTTTTCAGGCTTCTTATAATAATCTGTGAGATTTATTTGCTGACATGTGCGGCTTGTGCAATGGAAAGAATAGAATTTTAATAATAATACAGAGGAAAAGTTAATAGAAATATCTATGACAAATAATAATAATAATAATAATAATAATAATAATAATAAAAATGAAAATAATAAAAATAATAACAATAATAAAAATAATAATGATGACAATAATTCTTATGATAATATATTAATACAAATTAGACATGATGAGAGAGAGAGAGAGAGAGAGAGAGAGAGAGAGAGAGAGAGAGAGAGAGAGAGAGAGAGAATATTATTTGTTGTTTTTTTCGAGAATTTGGTTTTGTCCTTGGTCCTTCCTCTTTTGCTGATAAAAAGGAAAAAAAAAAAAAAACTGAAGAAGCACATTAAGTAGAAACCAGTTAGAAACGGACCCCTTCCCTTAGGCTGTCTCTTCCATCACTAGTTGCCATTAGGGAACAAAAAAAAATTAAATAAAAAAAAATAAATAAAAAACACGTCTAATGAAACGAAACGTGAATGAAAGTTTTATAGTACAGAAAAATTTAACTTTTTAATAGGAAAAGAGAAAAAAGATCAGATAAAGCAACTACACAAAAGCAAGGGGAAAAACATAATAATTCCAATCCCGTCGCATTAAAATACTAAAGTTGAATGCGCCGAAGGTTTTTTTGCACTTAGCGTCAATGCGGGGATTTACCTTTGATGGATGGTAGTTCTTAAGCTCACTTTTTTCCTTTAAAATAATCGCGTTACGTCCTTTACCTTTGTCTTTTTTATGATTACTACTGGTTCTCTTAGGATGCAGGGAGCCAGATGAAGGATGGCAGCAGAATGTGAGGTACAGGAAGATGGGAAAGAGAAAGTAAAGAAAGAATGTCTCGTGCATACAGTGTGTGTGTGGAGAGATGCAGAGTTTGGATGAAGCGGAATGGTGTAAAAACATGTGGAGGGGTAACGTCAAGAGAGAGAGGCAAGCAGGGAGGTGGCAGAATATGGAGAACAAGTAGATGGAAGAAATCAAGATGTGGAGAGGAGGAGAGGACATGGAGAGGCGACAGGTTACGGAGAACAGGTTATGGTGAGGAGGGAACTGGGTGTGGAGTAAAGGACAGAGTGAGGAGGAGGGGCTGGAGTACGTGTGGGATGTACAGGAAAGTGGAGGAAGATGGAGCTGCTGTGGATGGGAGGTGGAGGGAGGGAGAGGGAAGGGGAGAGGAAGGAAGGCTGGGGTGTCGTGTTCGATGCAGAATAATTCAGTGGACAACAAAAATGCGTTTCAGTGAACGATTTTTCATGTGACACTCAGCATTTTTTTACGTATCTGTGCTGTTGTATGCGACGGACGACCAGAGTGGGGGAAAATGTTGGTAGACAGATAGATACATGGAAAGAAATTGATGAGTAAAACTGTTATGCGGTAGTGATCGGCCTTGATGGATGCAGGTAAAAAGCTCAACATTGTTATAGTTATAGTTAGGTAAACAGGAGAAACATAATAAGAGCATTAGAAAGTGAACTGAAAGTGGGGAAAACATTAATAATTACATAACGGCAACAATTACGGTCTTTATGATCTTAAGTCTTAATGGAAACAAGCTACTGTTTATTTCTTGAACATATCAGAAGGAAATAAAACACAGGAGTTTTCCATCTGTCTGTATGGGAAACGTGTTTCACAATTATAGATCTTCAGTATCTCGGAAGTACCGAACAGCTTCGAAACAGGGAGTCGACGCGACGCGACTGAAGCCAGCGGCCATGTTGTGTAATGTACGCGGTATCAGATTCTGTGCTTTCTCTGGTACTTGTGATTAAGGTGAAACAGAACCTTCAAATATTCTCACCAGAAACTTGTCCACACCGGTTCAACAACTTGAGTAGGTAAGGAATGTGAATGTGTATTTAACTCTAGTCTGTAGGTAAGGTTTGTCTCTCAGTTGCCTCATGGCGCTGCTGGGCCGAGAAGCCATCGAGTTGCCAAACCATCATACATAACACTGTTTTATTTGGACCCTTTAACACTTTCAACTTTATATTGTTATTGGAGGTCCTCATTCTTATTAATTGAAATGTACAGTCATCAAAATGTGAAGAGTTAAGGGCTACTGGAGAGGAATTCAGCGTGAATGATGGTGATATTAGCGTTGGCTGGTATAACTGCTAAGCTCATCCACAATGCACTGCTGCCAGAATATTTTTTCGCATTATATTATAAACGTTTTTGTTAGTCTACCTATTATTGGCAGTCATGTGTTTGTGCTTTTATCTTGATCTTTATCGTGCCACATTCACTCTTGTTTGAACGTAAAGACCAATGAATATTTTATTGATATCACTCATCCTCTTGTCGCCACCACTTCCGCCGTCAGCACCAACCATGGCATGGGTGAACTTTCCTTTTATCTATCGCCACATGCTTCAGGTTGAACACAACGAGTCACGTTGCCACATTACTATCGTTTTGCATATAGGGAACCATGTAAAGAAAACAAGAGTGAACATAGCATATGTATTGTATGGTACGTGAGACAAATAGCAAACTATATTTCACGATGAAAAGTTAGTTTTTTTTTTAGTTAAGTTCAATGCGATTTTTGCTCAATCCTTTAATAAAATATTCATCTCACAATACGGTTCCCTTAAGAAATTTCACTCCACAATCAAATCGGTAATGCTTTCACGTGCAGCTTCTTAAACTGAATAACTAATGACATATTCCAAATTTGTATGCTTGTGTTAAATTACAGTGAAAAAGAAAGGAAAACTAATGCTATTGGCATTTTTATAATTGAATACTCTTCCAGTTGTGAACTGATATAGTCTCGGGAAGCAAGGGCAGATAATATTGTAGGAAGTGGAAGTGTGTGTGTGTGTGTGTGTGTGTGTGTGTGTGTGTGTGTGTGTGTGTGTGTGTGTGTGTGTGTGTGTGTGTGTAACATGGAATTCCATATTTGTGCAACGAGAATGTGACTAAAGCAAAAAATGTGACGCCATAATCTTGCTCATCAATCTTAGTAATGAATTACCACTTTAAGCTTTGTGATGTCTATATTTCGATTTTTCTAGACCTTCCTTAATTTTCAATTACAGCTATTGTTTTTTTTATTTTCATTATTCCTCTTGCTGATGGTTGTGGGGGTAACAATTTAATTTGGTGTGTCTTAGCAGTGGTATTAAGTGTCGTATTCTAAAACGTCCTAATCTCGACTACTTTAAATAGTCTGTCATTGAAGCTGTTGAAGTTTTCGTGGCCTTTTTTCATGGTCTTAGTGATCGCTTAACAATAAATTTTGACCTCAAAAAGGGAAAAGAGGATTTCATGATTCGTTTCGTCATTTCTGCGGCGCTTATAAATTGGCTTGTTTACATCATCTGAATATGCAGAAGGAAAAAGTACATATGAAAATTCGACTCATTATTTTTTCAGCCTTATAAACAGAAAAAGAAAAAGAATAAGTGCTCTGGTGAGACAGCAAAGTGTTTAAGAATCCGAGTTTCACATTTTCATTTTCTTTGTGATGCTGTGTCTCGATTTTATTCGTTTATTCATTTGTTGTGTCAGAGAGAGATTAGTCAAGAACATTAAAAAATGTAAAAAAAAAAAAAAAAAAAAAATCAGTCTCCCAGAAGAGAAAAAAAATGATTACAAAAGAGTAAAGAAAAAAAATAAATATATATATATATATATATATATATATATATATATATATATATATATATATATATATATATATATATATATATATATATAATTTATTTTAGAGTCGTCTTCATACTCCCTCTTGAAACATTCCGAGTAGAAATAAGAAAAAGACATCCCCAGTAAACACGTGCATGTCACTAATTGACAACCAACGCTATCTTCTATCCTTTTGTTGCTTGGTTCACATTTTGTCCGTTTCTTATCGTTGTTTTTTCACCCTTTCCTTTAATGGTATGCGATAATTGTCGTGCTGTAGAGGACAGGGATGGGAAGGGCGGGGTGGGGGCGGGACAGAACAGGACAGGACACGACTTAGCGGGAAAGGAAGAGGGCGTTGCTAGAATAGATCAGCGGATAGAGATGACGAGGGTGACTGGGTGGGTCGGGGCGAGGGTCGGAGAGAAGCGATAGGGAAGTGGGAAAAATCCTGGCTAAGCTTCGTCTCGGAGCTGGGAGTTCCCTCGCCAGCTCCCTAAGGCCGCGCAGTTAGTTGTGGCGTTGAATTGTTTATAATAAAGTTGGTTGTCGATGGTGGTAGATCCTCTGAGGGACGTTTTGTAAGTGTGTTTGGGACTTCTGCTGAGCCCTTCTTGCCCTCAGTATTTCATTTTCCCCAACTCCTCATCTCCTCCCCTCACTTCTTTATTCCTCTCTCTCTCTCTCTCTCTCTCTCTCTCTCTCTCTCTCTCTCTCTCTCTCTCTCTCTCTCTCTCTCTCTCTCTCTCTCTCCACTAACATAGATCCTTTCTTCTTGTTTCCATCTCCGATCAGGGTAATATGTTACTGCTTTGTGATTCCAGTACACCTGGACAATACTATACATGCAAGACGGATACCTGACCATCATCCTTATATGGCCCTCCCTCCTCCCCTATTCCTTCGAAGAAGACACCTGCCACGTTTCTGTTGACTGTCTCCGCTTGTTACCAATTACTGGCGGCGAACGGACTCTTCTTATCCCCATCATCTACCTTCCTTGCTTGTCCACCACCACCACCACTACCACCATCACCACTACCACCATCACCACTTGTTCAAACCAGTCCACCACTAACATTGTCACATTCTGTCCCTGCACGTTCCACCACCACAACCGCCACCACGTTCCGCCCAGATTACCTGTCACCGCCGCTGCCACTGCCACGTGTACTATCACGCTTACAGTCAGTCACTATTTACCACCACGTGGATCTCCATTCCATTACCACCACTACCATCATCATCACTATCACTATGCACAATCCAGCCATAGGAGGCATTACAACACAGTAGAAGGTGAACTGGACAGCATTAATAGTCTAATATTAGTGTGGGTGTGACTGAAACTTCTAAGGAAAGATTAGATAGATTTTTGGGTATGGATGAGAGATTTTATCAGGACCCACCATTTGTTCAGGACAACTGCCCTTTTACGCACTACCAAATATAGTTTCTTATATTGTGTTTTTATGTTCGCCCACCACCATCGACACCACTGTCGCTGCCACCACCACCACGTGCTCCCTCATCCTGTTCGCCACCACCAACGCCACCACGTGCTCGGATATGCCCCTTACCGTTAGCGCAAGTCAATTAGTCCTGGTAATAGCGACACAGTTTAATGATCAAAGTCCGCTAATGCTCAGTCCGTTGAGGGATGGCCGTGATGACACCAGGCGCCGCCACAGAGAAGAAATAAACTTAAAAAAGACGCACAATTTACGTGCAACTCTGGAACAGGAGTCACGTGGTTTCCGTTCTCCCTCTGTCGTGCTGTTAGGTCCCCTTGCACCGTGTTACCCCTTTTCCCTCTCCCCGAGGCACGCGCTGAGAGCGGAAATGCTAAGTGGGTCATGCACAGAATCGCTTCAGTAATCGAGTGGCAGGAAATAATGAAGCGGTACTATCGCGGCTCCCTGTAAGTCTGCCTCTCTCTCTCTCTCTCTCTCTCTCTCTCTCTCTCTCTCTCTCTCTCTCTCTCTCTCTCTCTCTCTCTCTCTCTCTCTCTCTCTCTCTCTCTCTCTCTCTCTCTCTCTCTCTCTCTCTCTCTCTCTCTCTCTCTCTCTCTCTCTCTCTCTCTCTCTCTCTCTCTCTCTCTCTCTCTCACACACACACACACACACACACAGTTTCACGCTGTCACCTCTTCCACCTTCAGTTCAATACACGGGCTGTCACTTCCAGCTTGCCAACCCAAATGAGTTCGATTAAGCCCTCGCCTCCCTGCTGGGCGGATGGTAGGCTGGTGTATCAGGCAGCGGCGGGAGGGCGGCGAACCTTTTAATTGCCGGCGTGAGAAAGAAGAAATCAGACCGGTGTGAAGGGGCGGCTTTCTTCGTCCCCTCGTGAGTGTGTCTGATGGAGCTACCTCCACTGACGGTGATGTGCGAAAGGGGAGGGATGGGGACGTGTGTGTGTGTGTGTGTGTGTGTGTGTGTTGAGAGGAACATAAGGGCGAGAGAAGGGAGGGAAGAGGAGGAGGACTGAGAGATAGAAAGCATATTATCTTACACCTAATTAAGTAAATCGCTTAGCCACCTCCGGACAGCCAGCTCTCCCTAGTCCACTGCAGCAGCCACGGTTCACGCGCCAAGCCTTCCTTCACTGTTTCGTGCCTTTTTATTCTTATATTTTTGACGGTGATGTAACAGTTGTATTTGCCCAAACACACACACACACACACACACACACACACACACACACACACACACACACACACACACACACACACACACACACACACACACACACACACACACACACACACACACACAACGATTAAAACAGACAATAGAAAATGAAGACAAAGGAGAAGGAAGAATGTACATACAACACACACACACACACACACACACACACACACACACACACACACACACACACACACACACACATCGCATTTTGTTCCCCTCATTCTATCTTCTTATTACGAATTAACTCTATGGCAAGTAGGCAAACAAACACAGTCAACAAACAAGCCAGTTATTCCTCCCTCGGGTTACTTGCTCATTCTCACGCTAAATGCAAATGAAGGGCAGGTAATTAAATGTTTTTTCACCCACGAAAGGAGGAGGGAGGGAGAGTTACCTGGGAGCAGTGAGGCAGACCAGGTGGGTAGTGATCAAACACTACCCTACCATCGCACTTCCGCCCTCCACGAAGAAGAGGAAAGGGATGAGGGTCTAAGGAAAAAATGGTAAATAGGGAACGGCACAAAGGAGAAAGGGAAAAAAAATGGCCATTCCAGTAAGGTTGGCGGAGGTCGTGAAAGGTAGGCCTACAGAGAGATGTGCTCCCTGCCTTGTGATTAACGCAGGTAATGACGGCTGGCTGGCCTGCGAGGGGACTGCTGGATAAGGGGAATTGAGGGGAAAAATGAAAACAGTTATAGGTCATCAGCAGGTGTACGGAGTGACCCTCTTTATCCCTCCCTCCCTCTCTGTTTCCTTCCTCTCATTAGAGTAGGCCTATCTCAATACTGCCCATGACGCGGTGCACACACATCTGTTAAGCGTAAAACGAGCATTTGAGTCCTAGTAAAATGTTCATCTTCCAAGCAAAAACCTTCCTCTGCTTCAGTTATATCTACCTTGTGTTCTAGTACTAATTGCTTGTCATTCATCATGGCACTTCTTTTCCATTTTGTAATTAGGAACACAAGAAAATAAGGGAAGCAGCAGGAAGCCTCCAGCCATACACGTGGTAGTCATTGCAGGTGTAGAGTTTGAAACGAAAAGGAAAGAAAGTCCACATGAAAATATGTAGACAAAGGAACTATATTATAAAAAAAAATGACAGAAAGGAGGAGAGAGAGAGAGAGAGAGAGAGAGAGAGAGAGAAAGTAAGTAGGAAGAAGACCGAAAAGAGGAGAGGAAGATGGACAGATATGGAAGAATGAAATGAAAGGAAAAAAAAGGAGAAACAAGATGAATGTAAAAAAAAAGAAAGGGAAGGGAAGCAGGAAGAATGAATGTAAAAAAAAGGGGGGAGAAACTAGACGAAGAATGGAAGAAAGAGCCAAAGGGAGGAAAATAAGAAGAAAAACAGGAAGAGACTAGAAATTAAAAAAGCTGAGAGAGAGAGAGAGAGAGAGAATCCGATATATGTAGACAGAAGAAAGGGAGGAAGCAGGAAGAATAAAAGAAAGAAAGAAAGAAAGCAAGTATGGACAGGTAGAAGGGCCTGAGTCACTAACACCTGGCAGCCTCACCTGTTGGTCATCCTGGGAGGGCAATTAATCTCCTCCTTGACGTCTTTTTCTCTAAGGGGCGATGTGCTGATGGAGTCTCTCTCTCTCTCTCTCTCTCTCTCTCTCTCTCTCTCTCTCTCTCTCTCTCTCTCTCTCTCTCTCTCTCTCTCTCTCTCTCGGGACTGCAGTATTATTATGCATATTTTCTTTCTAGTTCTCCTTAATTATAAAGCTGAAGATTCCCCCTTTGTTTGGTCAGTGGCATTAATTTTGGTCTCTATGTACGTACGTGTAAATATACCTGATACACACGCACACGCACTCACACACGCACGCGCGCAGGCAATGAAATGGATCGCCCCTAATTTGCTGAAGGATATGGTGAGGGTTGACGAGGGAAAAACGCACTCCATTTTCCTTCCCTTTCCGTTAATTGTGGGTTTCCTTGCGGCACTTTTCTTTCCCTCATTGGACCATACAGGAAATTGGTGTGACGAATATCTCTCACGGGAAATGCATTCACTCATTTACTCACAGGTTCACTCATTCGCTCCTATATAACTCGTTCGTTCGCCGTTTCGCTCGCTCGGTTACGGGTTTATTCATTCATCCGTTCGTTGATTCATCCGTACCATTTGTTGTTAATCGTTTCATTCATTCATGCAATCATTCATTACCTCCATTATTTCATTCGCACGTTCATCTATATACCCATTCACTTTTGCAATTTATGAATCCAAGACACCACTAGAACACACACACACACACACACACACACACACAGGAATACATAATTAGAAAAGATTTTAGATTTTTAATATGTGTATATACAGTATGTTTATAGTACATGTGTATTGTTCGCATTGCAATGTACGTTTATTATAGATGATGAGTTTTTACGAAATAAGGAGAACATTTAATAGGAGGGAGATTATGAATTAGAAGTGTGTATGTGTGGGGAGGGCGTGATTACGTATACATAGTGTTGAGGTCGTCCGTAAGGTGAAAGGAGATGGAAGAGGGGTAAGATGAGTGGAGGTACGGAAAGCAGTGGGGATGTGAGAGGTGGTAGAGAGGTGGCGGCGTGAGGAGAGGAGAGGGATGAAGGAAGATGAGGGGAAGCGACAAGCGAGAGGTTGCCTAAAGGTGTTCAAGGTGACATCGATACATTTACTTGTGTCTTGGCGATCGTGAATTGTAATAGAGGAGGAGGAGGAGGAGGAGGAGGAGGAGGGAGGAGGCTACTCACTTTTTTCTTCTCTAAATCAGAATACGAGTAAAGTGGACAAAAATCGAATCGCTGTACAAAACAGTAAAATAAAAGCGAAAGGAGAGTGTTCAGTGAATTAAAAAAAATATATAAAAGAACAAAGTAAAAAGAAGGAGAAAGTAACCAGCAGAAGGAGGTGGTGGAGAAAAATAGAGGAGGGTGGGAGGACGAGGAGGAGGAGGAGAAGTAGAGCTTTCGATAGCTTGTTAAACTTGAAAACATAAAGAACGTACCATGGAAAAAAAAGAGAGAGAAAAAAAAGGCTAGAATGAAAAGAAGGAATAGGAGTAGGAGTAAGGGAAGAGAAGGAGACTCGACACCTTGTTAAAAAGAAAGAAAAAAAAGTAGAAAAGAAAGAATAGGAGAAGAAAAACAGAACAATCAACACTTTACTAAATCTTCACCGCATAAAAAAATACACAAAACAGAAAACTTTCTCGGAAAAAAAATGAAAGAAAGAATAAGGAGGAGGAGGACAAGGAAGAGGAGGAGGAGGAGGAGGAGGACGAAGACGAGGACGAGGACGAGGAGGGAAAGAAAAAGCCCATTACAGGCCCGTCTCGTAAAAGCAGGACCGCCACGCCCGTAAGATGACCGCCACTTCGCCTCGGGCCATAAAAATCACATCGCCTGCTAATGGAACCTGTCAAATATCAACACTTTCTTTCTATATATTTAGGTGAGAAACGTCCTACACGGCCCGCAGGCGACGACAGGCGAGATGGAGGCAGCGGTTGTGGTAGAGGTAGTCGAGAAGGCGGAGGAGGAGGAGGAGGAGGAGGAGGAGGAGGAGGAGGAGGAGGAGGAGGAGGAGGAGGAAAAGATGGAGGAGGAAGATGGAATATTATACTGCGCGTCTTGAAGATAGACAAAGATTTACGTATTGAAAACCGAGAGAGAGAGAGAGAGAGAGAGAGAGAGAGAGAGAGAGAGAGAGAGAGAGAGAGAGAGAGAGAGAGAGACGAGAGAGTGAGAGACTAAGAGACTTTAAGGGTCGTTATTGGGAAAGGAAACAGGACTGAGAATGGAGGTAGTAAGAAAGACAAGGGTGGAGGGTCTTGGGGGATGGGTGGTGGATAGGAGTAGGAGAGATGGGTTGGTATGGAAGATATGGACAGTGGGATGGGGAGCAGTATGGCAGCAGGAAAGAAACACGATGGCACTGAAATGGCCAAGACAATAATATCACTTCGAGTCAGTAAATAAAGAAAAGAGGGTACACATTGTATAGTCTTTGTTAGACTTCGGTGTGTGTGTGTGTGTGTGTGTGTGTGTGTGTGTGTGTGTGTGTGTGTGTGTGTGTGTGTGTGTGTGTGTGTGTGTGTGACAATAGAGGACACGCCCTTCTAATGCGTCTTCCTTCAAGGGTATCCAAAATAAATCCTTTTAATAATAATACATTTTAGAGATAAAAATGATGATGATGATGATGATGATAAGAGTATATCTTTTATCTGTGTAATAATCTGATAATTCCTGTAAAGCGAAGTACCTCAGGCAAGGCAAGTCATCAAACCTTGTCTGTAAAAATAAACTTAGAATTTCCGATCCCCTCACGCTTGTCCCCTCAAGTCTCCTTTTAAAACAGTCATGAGGAAGAGTGACGGTATTTTTTCTGATAGTGTTTATAGTAGTAGTAGTAGTAGTTGCAATAGTAGAAGTAGAGACGATATTTTCTGATAGTATCACAGCGTAGTAGTAGTAGTAGTAGTAGTGGTAAAGAAGTAGCAAGTAATGACAGGGTTGGTAGCATTAGCAGCAGTAAAAGGAGTAATAGAAGTAGTAGTAGTAGTAGTAGTAGTAGTAGTAGTAGTAGCAGCAGTAGGAGTAGGAAAATATTACTAAAAGCTAAAGCAATAGCAGAAACATCATTATGTGCAACTAGTACTTCCATTTAAATTTACCCTGTATATTCTTGGAGAGACAATTAGCAGGGTGTTTTTTGTTGGTCTACGTCCCTTGTATTTGAAAAGATATCACCACACCACCATCACCATCACAAACATCATCACGGGCGATAGCAACGACAGGTGTCCAAGCTTAGGTAGATTCCTTTCTCCTTTGTCTTGAGCCTCGCCACGCATTGCACAAGTCCTCCTTCCTTCACTTTTTCTTCCGTGCGAAGGTGAGTTGTAGCTTCCCAACCCTGGCAGGTGAATGTGCGTGGTGATAGTGGCAATGGTGTGTGTGTGTGTGTGTGTGTGTGTGTGTGTGTGTCAGTGTGTGCGCGCGTGTGCGTGTGTGTGTGCTTACCTTTAATGACCTTGAGGCGGCAGACCAGCAAAAAAATTGAGGGAAAAAGAGTCGGTGGACGAGGCGTGCATCGCATACATACACGATTTTGCTAAGCCTCCCCTTCCCACCCTCTCTCCTCCTCCTCCTTCCCTGACCACAAGGCGTGTGGAAAGTGCTGCATCATCATCCCTGTGGTTCGCTCCCCCCCTTACCCCCATCATTCCTAAGTGCCCTCCTCCCTTCCCTCTACACAAACACACTTCCCCCTCCCACCCCTTCCGCCCTCTTTCAGGTAGACCACATCCCCTTCACCTTCCTCCCTCGCTATTATTAAGGAACCGAAAAAAATCAACTTCCTCTCATTTATCAATAGTGGTTTCACCTTCACTGTGCAGGAGAAGTGTAGTGGAGGTTATAATAGAGATGCAGGTCAGAGGGATGGAGGTCAGGAGGACCCAGTGGTCATGTCCCTCCTCCTCGGGGACTGGGAGAGGCCGTGTTGCGCTTTCTTGATCAAGACGAGAGTGACTGGTGAGGCAGGTTTTGGATAAATGGGTAGAGAAGGTGAGGTAGAGCAGGCGTCAAAAGGGACCCACAAAATTCTCTCTCTCTCTCTCTCTCTGAGATAGTGGTGTTTGTGTTGTTGTTTGGGTGTCCTTACTGGTGTGACAATTGGGGTGGTGTTAGTATGTAGTGTAATGTTTATTTTTGGTGGTGGTGTAGCGGTGAAGTTGGTAGTTGGCGGTGATATTTGGGTTGTCTTATTGTTGTGATGGTTTTGAGGTCTTCTCTAGTACAGCTTGTCATGAACAGAGCTGCCAGACTTATTACAGGCGTCTCTCCTCGTGAGAGGATAACACCTGTATTGATAGATCTGCATTGGCTGCCAATTACAGCACGAATTGAGTACAAGATTAGTGTTATGACTCATCAGGCATTACAGTCTGGAAAACCTGAGTACTTGAACTTACTGGAAACATTCCACCATGACACTACGATGGAGCTGAGACACGATGCAGACCCATACAGACTACATGAGTCAAGATATAACCTTGACATGGCATGTCGAGCATTTGCTAGATGCGCACCAGATCTACAATAAACTGCCGAGGGATATCAAAGGTTGTGCCAGGATCGATATCTTCAAAAAGAAATTGAAGACATATTTGTTCAAGGAAGTTTGATTTTAACGGCATGGAAATCAAAGACAATTATAGATGCTAGTTGCTTTTGAGGGAGGCTCTGCTGAGCGCTGCCTCGCAGTGGAGCCGACCTTGAACAAACACCCCAAGAAGCAAGTATGATGGTAAGGTGAATGTGGTATTGGTAGTTGGAGTGTTCGAGTGTCCTTACTAGTGCTTTGATAAAATTATTGTTGGTAGTACTAGTGTGTAGTTTTGACATTGGTAATGCGAAAGAATGGTGATGACGGCAAAAGGTTAATCTGTATGCCATCACATCTGCAAGGGACGCAAGCACCCTAGCAAGGAGATGCTGATGGAATTACTAAGCTCAATAGTTATGAGCATGATCGTTACTTCAATAATGATAATAATAATAATGATAGATATAAAGAATCATAGATATAAAGAAGGCAAACACCAAAAGAAAAAAAAACATATCAAAAAAGGAAAGTGGTGGTTGAGTGAGAGTTAGTGCGAGAAGGATGTGTGTGGTGTAGAAGTAGTGACACTGTCCTCCCAGAGGCGGGGGACGGAGTCAGGATTAAGGTGTCAGGCCGGGCAATGGATGACTGTCCCCATCGTGCCCCGCCCAACTAACCTCCTCCGCAGGACCCGGCTCAGGGGAACACGAAAGATTGATGTTCCATACATAGGCAATACATTTATTCATTCAACATTCTTCCAGTACATTAATTCATTTGTCATGTGTATTCACGGCAGATTCTTCTATCAATCCAAAATATTGCATTCATTCATTCATATGCATGTTCACTGTACATTCATCAGTACATTATGTATACATGTAGACACGTAAGTGCGTAAAGAACATCTCGATAAGCATTCATCGCACACATTGACACTTAAGTAGATAGCATATAGCATTCATCACACACAGACACGTAAGTAGATAGCATATAGATAGTGTTACGTTCACCGGTTGAACAGGTAAGATTGGCATCGGGGAGCCGGTGAACAATAACAATAAAAAAAAAACTGCAGGTTCAACTGGTGAGGAAATGCAAAGGGGAGCACTTTAAAAAGCTATTTTAATAACCCATAATGATATAACATCAAACATGAAACTGACATACACAGATACAACATGAAACTGATAACATGACATACACATATACATATAACACAGAAATAAATACAACAATAAAGAACCCAACTTAATACCTAACAATAATACTAATCCTATATGGAGGCAATGTGGAAAAACGGACGAGGGGAAGTGATACTTATGCGGTGTCGCAGTGGTGAAGTGCTGGGTGATGGTTGATCCCACGATAGTCCAAGAGGCGTTGTGTTCACTGGTTGAGGCCTGGACCTCGACTGACTTCCAGAAAGCCAAGAGCTGGCTTAACACTTCCGGTTGAGTCGAATGGGGCCGCGTGAATCCAACTTCGGGACAGTAGCGGGCTTCATGAGACGGTGACGTGGAGGGTTCATGAGACGGTGGCGTGGAAGGGGAGGCGGAGAGGTGGCGAACGAGGTAACAAGCGGAGGAGGTGATGGTAGTGGAGTATGTTACGGGCGGGCCGTAACATTTCCTCCCCCCTAAGACCTCCGTAATGGGCTCATGAAGGAGGTGAGACGGGAGATCTTGATAAGGCGTCGGCGATGATGTTGTCCACCCCCTTGATATGGTGGACTTCCAAGTTGAAGGGTTGAGTTAACAAGGCCCACCTAAGAATGCGTTGGTTTCGGTTCTTCATGGCGTGAAGGAAGGCCAGAGGATTGTGATCGGTGAAGACCTTCGTAGTTTGAGGACCAGGATGAAGGTAGCACTCAAAACGTTGGAGCGCCAGGGCGAGTGCCAGAGCCTCCTTCTCAATGGTGGAGTAGAAGAGTTGATTCTTCAGCTTGGCGGAGTGATAGGCGATGGGATGGAGGATGCCGCTTGTGGGATCCGTTTTGTAGGACAGCACCCACTCCCAACTCCACTCGCGTCCACTTCTAGATGGAAGGGGCGGGAGTGATCTGGCGTCCAGACCACTGGCTCCGAGGAGAGGAACGCCTTGATATGTTGGAAGGCTTGGTCACAGGTCAGGGTCAGTGTTAGGGGACGGAAGTGCTGATAAGGTCCGTCAGGGGGGCGGCCAGGGTGGAGAAGTTCCTACAGAATCGTCTGGAGAAACCAGCCATCCCCAAGAACCTCTTGAGAGCTTTCCTGGTGGTAGGGACAGGAAAGCCAAGGATGGCCTCCACGTCGGCTCTTGGGGCGAACCTTGCCGTTCCCCACCACATGTCCCAGGTCTGCAGGTTCAACTGCTGAGGAAATGCAAAGGAGCTTTCTTTAACACCGAACCATGACTGATACAACTTCCAGATGACAACACCGAACCATTTAAAAGCTATTTTAATAACACCAACCATGAAACCGACACACAGATACAACACCAACCATGAAACCGACTGACAGTCCTGACACAAAGCCCCGAATGGACAGATACAACACCAACCATGAAACCGACACATACAACACCAACCATGAAACCGACACACAGATACAACACCAACCATGAAACTGACACATACAACACCAACCATGAAACTGACACATACAACACCAACCATGAAACTGACACAGATACAACACCAACCATGAAACTGACACAGATACAACACCAACCATGAAACTGACACAGATACAACACCAACCATGAAACTGACACAGATACAACACCAACCATGAAACTGACAGATACAACACCAACCATGAAACTGACACAGATACAACACCAACCATGAAACTGACACATATGACACGAACCAAGAAACTGACACACAAGACATAACATGAAACTGACAGATATAACATGGAACATGACACCAACACATAACAAATAAATACAACAATAAGGAACCCAACTTAATACCTAACAATAATACTAATCCTATATGGAGGCAATGTGGAAAAAACGGACGAGGAGAAGTGATACTTATACGGTGTCGAAGTGCTGGGTGATGGTTGATCCCACGATTGTCCAAGACGCGTTGTGTTCACTGGTTGAGGCCTGGACCTCGAACTGCCTTCCAGAGAGCCAAGAGCTGGCTTAATACTTCCGGTTGAGTCGAATGGGGCCACGTGAATCCAACTTCGGGACAGTAGCGGGGCTTCATGAGACGGTGACGTGGAGGGTTCATGAGACGGTGGCGTGGAAGGTTCACGAGACGGTGACGTGGAAGGGGAGGCGGAGAGGTGGCGAACGAGGTAACCAGCGGAGGAGGGGATGGTAGTGGAGTATGTACGGGCGGGCCGTAACAATAGGTATGTATATAAAAATTGACAGATGCAGACAAAACTGGTAATTTACTTTCTAAGTACATACAGAGACTGACTAACGTACAAACAAACATAAAATAAATAATAGACCAGAAAACAGACAGATTTTCTGAGTGTAACTTGGAAGAGAATAAGCAAGTATATATATATATATATATATATATATATATATATATATATATATATATATATATATATATATATATATATATATATATATATATATATATAAAAGGGAAACAAATGAGCGTTCACACGAGAACAACAGTAACTATTACAACAATAACGTCATCATCATCATCATCATCATCATCAGCAGCAGCAGCAGCAGCAGCAGCATCTACATCTACATTACATCTACTACTACTACTATTACTACTACTACTACTACTACAACTACTACTACTACCACCATCACCAACTACTACTACTACTACTACTGCTGCTGCTGCTGCTGCTGCTGCTGCTGCTGCTGCTGCTACTACTACTACTACTACTACTACTACTACTACTACTACTACTACTACATCTTCTTCTATTACTACTACTTCAATAACGGGAACCTAATACATAGTGATGATTATTATAACAAAACCAGTCCAAACTACATCCAAGATATCATTTTCACAATTTCTCTCTCTCTCTCTCTCTCTCTCTCTCTCTCTCTCTCTCTCTCTCTCTCTCTCTCTCTCTCTCTCTCTGCTAAATACAGACCCGATGAGTCATAAAACACTGATGTTCAAAATTCATGAACTCTGAGCTGCCTGAGGGTGCAGGTGCTGTGGCGTGATGCTCAAGCCAAGTTATGAAAACGATGCGTCATTTTTATCGTGTTATCATTTTGTCGGGGTGATGTTTTAAGCCTGGCTCTTGTGTTATTGTTGGTGGTGATGATAGTGGTGGTTGTGGTGTTATTTTGGTGATAGTCGTGGTGGTAGTTATGTTGTTGTGGTGATGGTGGTGGTGGTGGCAGTAGTGGTGATGGTTTTGTTTCTTATTTAGAGTGGTGATTGTTGTGGCATTAGTAGTATTAGTGGGTTAGATAATAGTAATACGTATGATGCAGAAGGTAATGGTGATTGTGACAGTGGAAGTGACTTGTGGTGATGGATATGATGGTGGTTATGGTGATAACACTAGTGTCGAGAATAGCACCTGGTGTTTCGTGGCTGGTCAGGGTGGGGATACAGTTGTGCTTAGTTATCAGCCTCTCGTTGGCGATGCGTGTTATTCAGAACTCATCAATTAAAAACGAGCACTTCTATATATTATTTATGAGTAAAAACAACACAGAAGCAAGAAAACAACGTATACAGACTGGCAGTAGTGGAAGAATTGACGAAAGATTTAAAATATACAAAAAAAAAAAAAATTCTGATGAGCTCATTGCATACATTGCAGGTGTCGTCAACAAGCGCACATGACCTTATAAAATGAATGACGAAGGCTTCAGCATTACTGGGGAAGTCCCGGAATGATAACATCTGCATTATCTCGTAAAAGGAAGCTTACGCCTTTATCATCACAAGAATAAGAAAACAGAAATAGAATAATACTTAAGAATCAGTTTTTTTCTTTTTTGTCAGTTTACGGACTATCACAAGATGAATGGCCTTTGAATATCGAAGCACTAGAACTAAGTATTCACTGCTAACATCGCATCGTTTTATATGACCAGCGCAAAAGAAGATGAATAATAAAGTAATCAATGAGCACAGGATAGATTTAAAACTATGTATGTATAAAAAGCTAATATTGGTGTAACTCAAACGTGTGACTAAACATGGACAATAAGAAGGCATAATGATAATAATAAGAAAAATTAACAAGAAAAACAATAAGGACTTGATTTAAAACTATGGTAATAAGTAATAAGTTCTGCATATTTATTCATTAGCACACATCAATATGAATCAACTCCGTGGCATCACCTCACTCTCCATTGAACAGGGAAAGTATACTACACAGGCTAGGCCGCTAGAGTTTAATCACCAGCACTATCCTTCACGAGGCAAATACACCGGCTTTACTCATACCACAACACTGAATTCATATGGTAGTGTTCGTCATAATTACTATGATTGTGATATAAAACATGAACATCCTCTAATAGTATCAGCGAAACGGAGAATCTAACATGTACAACTGGATATACAAGTCGAAGTAAAATGAAGAAATAAACTTTAATGCACCAAAACAACGCTGGGTGCTTACCTTACTTACTCTGCCAGCGGTAGGAAGTACTGTCTGTTAGAAATATGTAACGAAGAAATATAAAATTGACTTGATATCAGTA
>NC_059297.1:8054410-8096910 GCF_017591435.1 Portunus trituberculatus
GTAGATAGATGGATAAACTGATAGCTAAATAAACTGATAGAACGATAGCCAAGTCCATACATACATACATACATACATGTAATGATGAAAACAAATGGTATAGAACCTACAAAGCGTTTGTGTACAGTATAATAAAAGAGACTATAATTCTCATATAATATTGCTAAAAAAAACATTCAGATATCTGTAAAATCAAGTAAACTAATTAGTGTCAAGATCAAATATCTTGTAAGAAAATGTTAATAGTAAAATAATAATAATAATCACGATATTCAAAGCGCATGGCATAAATTACATTTTGTCACACACACACACACACACACACACACACACACACACACACACACACACACACACACACACACACACACACCGAGCTGCTCGATGTCACGGTGACGACCAGCTTACATAGAAGCAGCATATTTGCACTATAATAGTCAAGTCAGCTGCCTACAGTCTGCTGCGTAGACATAGATCCCTGGGGACGCCGGGGAGGGTGTATTTCCACTTCACTCTCCACAAACTCGTGTGTGCTTCCAGCGTGGTCCTTTTCTTACATTCACACTCATCAGCAACAGATGGAGAGTGCGCGAAAGAAGGCGTTCAAGATCATTTTGGTCATGCAAGATCATTTTGGTCATGCTTACACCAACTACGAGGACGCCCTGACCACCCTGAGTCTGCCCAAGCTGACGGCCAAACATTGAAAAGCCCTTGAGAAGTTTGGAAGGGCCTGCTGCGCCACGAACGCATGTGCCACATCCTTTCCCTGACGCGCCAGTTCCGTGCCACGTGACACCATAATCTGATAACAATCCTAAAGACGACACGCACGGACCGATACCCCTCAGCGAAGTTCCTACCATGATGCGAACCATAAAAATTTAGTATTTTCTTTTCCACGGTACCTAAGTTTATTTTCAAGTCCTCCCGAATTCATTGTTTCAGTACTGCAGTATAGATAATCCGTTTTATTATTATTATTATTATTATTATTATTATTATTATTATTATTATTATTATTTTTGTTATTGTTATTATTTTCGTTATTGTTGTTGTTGTTGTTGTTGTTGTTATTATTGTTATTATTATTATTATTATTATTATTATTATTATTATTATTATTATTATTATTATTATTATTGTTATTATTATTAATAAGTTGTTGTTGTTGTTGTTCTTATTATTATTGTTATTGTTATTATTTATTATTATTATTATTATTATTATTATTATTAAGATTGTTATTATTATCGTTACTATTATCATTTTTAGTAATAGCATTTGTTACATCATTATCATTATAATAGTCATAGTAATATTAATGATTATGATAAGAATTATAATAATAATCTATCATTGATATTATTATTATTATTGTTATTATTATTATAATTATCATTATTATTGCTAGTACTACTGCTACTGCTACTACTACTTCTACTACTACTACTACTACTACTACTACTACAAATACTGCTACCACCATTACATAGAAACACACACACACACACACACACACACACACACACGTGGCTCAATGCTCTAGTGAAGGGAAAAGATACAATATATGGACATACTCGAGCGTGCAGGATGTCCGATCCCGGTGTAGCAGATACCTTTACTGGGGCGGTGGCTGGTTTGTTTGTGAAGGACAGCTGCTGTTTGTTTCACTTTCTCTCGCTATCGGGATTAAATAAATGGCGGGTTAGTCTTATTAAATCCGTTAGAGAGAGAGAGAGAGAGAGAGAGAGAGAGAGAGAGAGAGGTGCTTGTGGTTTGGTGCTTGCTGACAAACAAACGTAAATGGCATATGATAAGTTAAACGGAAATATACCAGAATAGTTTTGTCCGTGTGTGTGTGTGTGTGTGTGTGTGTGTGTGTGTGTGTGTGTGTGTGTGTGTGTGTTTGCGTTTGCGTTTGTGCGTTTATGTCTGTTTTCTCTACGTACTTACATGTCTTCGGGTGAAAACTCCGTGGTACAGTGGAACCATGCGTGCTTTGGGGTCCGAGGGGTCTCCAAGCGCACGGGTTCGTATCCTGTCCACGGTCCGAGTGTAGGTTGGGCTTCCTTACTCAGGGCAACGGTTTCCTAGCGGGTGGGCTTTGAGATAGGAGGTACCCTAAAAAGTATCCCCTTTAGCCCATAGATTCCCGTGAAAAGCCCACATGGTATAAATAAAAAAAAAAAAAACTGATACTGCTGCTGCTGCTGATGATGATGATGATATTAATGATTGAAAAATAGTATTAATGACAATGATAATAAGAATAGTAATAATGATAATTATAATAACAGTAGTATTAATAATAATAATAATAATAATAATAATAATGATGATGTTGATAATAATAATAATAATAATAATGATGTTGATAATAATAATGATAATAATAATGATGTTGATAATAATAATAATAATAATAATAATGTTGATAATAATAATAATAATGATAATAATAATAATAATAATAATAATGATGTTGATAATAATAATAATAATAATAGTAATAATAATAATAATAATAATAATGATGATGTTGATAATAATAATAATAATAATAATAATAATAATAATAATGTTGATAATAATAATAATAATAATAATAATAATAATAATAATGTTGATAATAATAATAATAATAATAATAATAATAATAATAATAATAACAATACTACTACTACTACTAGTAATAATATCAATTATAGTAGTAATGATATAGGGTGTTGAATGAACTCTGAGTTTCACAAAGAAGGAGAGGAGACAGGAGTCCGCCTCTGCTGGAACGCGTTCCTATATGTTCAAACCTGTAATATACGAGGTGGCATCCTGCCAACTTTTTTATTGAGCTCAACACTAACTTTTCGTAATGCTGGCGCCTTCCGGCAAACTGAGCGAAGTTGAACAGCAGGTCCGTAATAGAATTTTCCGTGATTGAAGGAAAAGCGCCACATTTCATTCATGACGAGTTGAGACTAACAATTGGGGCTGTGCTCTATCCTATTCCTCTTTCAAAGTTTTGCTCTTCTTTATTCAAGGAAAAGTGACCCGAGTTGTCGAGTTGTTCTTTTGCATGACAGTGCTCCTGCACACATGAGCGTGGTGACCATGACCAGTGGCAATGTCCTGTGGCTTCACATTGTTGCCCTTAAGGAAATACGAATACAGAGAATACATAATAAAAAGGAAAAACGATACGACCTGGTGCGTTGAGATGACTAACTCGAAAGATTCAAGATAGTTATAAAGTTGAAAGAAATTGAAATGTTAGTGTTCTTAGTGACAATTATCTCGATTTATCTATTTGTTTATTTATCTATTTATTTGTAATTGTCACATTGTATATTGTGTCCCTTGATATTTTAATAAATGTTTAATAAATTATTTTTTTATCTGCTTTTGCTTTTTATGTTTGCCATGCTGGCGTCATGTGATCTCAATGTTGTTATGGTGTATAAGTTCATTTAATTTTTCTTATTATGATTATTATTTTTATTATTATTACTATTTATTCATGACATTTTATTTCTTCATTATACGTATGTCATAGATCTTTTATATTTGGGAGACTTTTTGTGTGTGGCGTTGAAATCCGTCTCAAGGAGAGAATGTAAGCTTGTCATCCAATACATTTCGCGTCTCGCACGTCTGCTTCTCGTATCCTTTAGTATTGGCCCTTCATATGAAATGTTTTAAACTTGAGTGATGTGGCTTACTACGTACCACCAGCACACTATTGCGGCGCCATTAGTCAGTAATGTGAAGAAAAGCTTTCAGTTATCAGTCAGGATGTGTAAGAAAGGCAAAAAAGATTAATTCCAGACAATATAATGTCACGTCTGCTGAACCACGATATATAACAACCACATAAGTGAGCCCAATATTCTCTCTCTCTCTCTCTCTCTCTCTCTCTCTCTCTCTCTCTCTCTCTCTCTCTCTCTGTATATAATAGTTATTCTCTTCTTAATTAAATCCGAGTATATCGCCGGGAGTCGTGCATCGTGAGAGAGAGAGAGAGAGAGAGAGAGAGAGAGAGAGATACAAAGTGAGAGGGGAATGGAGAGGAAGCAAACAAGAGATAGGAGAGGTTAAAAATAGCTTCGAGAGTGGCACATGATATTCTCTCTCTCTCTCTCTCTCTCTCTCTCTCTCTCTCTCTCTCTCTCTCTCTCTCTCTCTCTCGTGCATTTATGTAACTTTTCATTTTGCAATTTTATCTCCTCTTTTCTTAATGGTTTAACTCCTAATTCTCGTTCACCTCTGCTTTTTTTTTCTTTCGTCCTCCTCTGTCTCCTCTTCCTGCGCCTCCTCCAGGAACCGTCTGTTCACAACATATCATCAGTATCCTTATTCGGCCGAGGTGACCTTTGTTCTCTTCTCAAATGAGAGAGAGAGAGAGAGAGAGAGAGAGAGAGAGAGAGAGAATATTGGTTTCTCTGTTGCTTTCTTTATGTAAACTGTTCTACTACTACTACTACTCCTACTACTACTACTACTACTACTACTACTACTACTACTACTACTACTACTACTACTTTTAATATTTCTACTACTACTACCACCACTACTACTACTACTACTACTACTACTACTACTACTACTACTACTACTACTACTACTACTACTACTACTTCTAGGATAAATAAATAAATAGAAGAAGAATTAAAGCGGAGACGTATACGGTTTCATTTCTAATCTCACTTTCACATTTATTTATCTTTTTTTTTCCAGATTAACACGATAGTTCTGAAAATGCTAAAGGAAATGTTACTTTTAGCATCGTGGAACTCCAAGTAGGATGTAATAAAATGGTTGAAAAATATTGTAATGACATGAAGAGAAGGTTTAAAAAATAGATATTAAACTTGTAGATACTTAGTAGTTTTATATGTATATTTTATCTGTAAATTCTGTAATCCTAATTGTTTAACTTCATAATTCAACTAGTTAACTTCATGTGTATGTAATGAGTATGATATCCAGCATTTAATTTCTCATTATTTTTTCTATTGTAAGTAATTAGCGTTTTCCTTTCATGAAAACGCATCTAACTTTTCCTCCAATTGTTTATTTCGAGTCTCCACATATATTATTTTCATCATTGTGAATAGATAAATCAGCGGAAAGCCATTAATACTTGGTTGTACGTTTCTCTTTACCAGTAAGGTGAGTACTGGAGGTTGAAAGCCAGACTTGTGAAGACATCAGGGTCAAGTGAGATACGCACAAACCGATGGAAATACACACATACACACAGTCTCTCTCTCTCTCTCTCTCTCTCTCTCTCTCTCTCTCTCTCTCTCTCTCTCTCTCTCTCTCTCTCTGTGTGTGTGTGTGTGTGTGTGTGTGTGTGTGTGTGTGTGTGTGTGTGTGTGTGTGTGTGTGTGTGTGTGTGTGGGTGTATGTAGGTATGTCATTAAGTCAAAACCCGCGCCATGTGACTAAAGGAGGAATTGAGAGAGAGAGAGAGAGAGAGAGAGAGAGAGAGTGTGTGTGTGTGTGTGTGTGTGTGTGTGTGTGTGTGTGTGTGTGTGTGTGTGTCTAAGGAGAATATTCCTGTTTTTGTTTCATCACTACTTTGAGGTGCACGAGTAGACCCACCTTAACCTCTCTCTCTCTCTCTCTCTCTCTCTCTCTCTCTCTCTCTCTCTCTCTCTCTCTCTCTCTCTCTCTCTCTGGTTTATCCGTATAGCTCAACACATAAGACACGGATTACATTTAATATCACCCCCGCCATCAAAACTACTACTATAACCATTACTGCTATCACTATTATCACGCCTTTAACCACCACCACCACCACCACCACTACCACCACCACCACCACCACCACCAACAGGATATGACTACTTTTCTATCCCTTTAGTTTTCGTCAACTTTACTGCAACCAATACAATTATCACTAATTTTACTACATACATTTTTTTATTACGCTAAAGTTTTCATCATGACACACACCTTGACCACTACCACCACCACCACTTCTGTGACACTCTCAAGGCTAATACTGACATGAAGAGTACAATCATCTACAACAACAGTAACAACAACAAACCCATTACCTTTATTATTTACCACACCACCACCACTACCACCACCATCATCACATCATTATCTTCATCATCATCATCATCACCATCGTCATCATCATCATCATCATCAGCAGCAGCAGCAACAACAACAATAACAACAACAAAAACATTTACTACAGTAACATCCCCACCGCTTTCACAATACAACAATAAAAGCACAATCCTCACCAACAACAATTCCTAATACAGTACCATCCCCACCACTTCCACAATCTTACAACGATAACAACAACATTACCACCATCACTACCTCCACCCCTCCCACCACCACCACCACTACCACCACCACCGTCATTGCCACAAGAGAAACTGAGCCTGAAACTCAAGAACTTCGCTAAACGACGCTAAGGGGGCTTCCGGGCATCGGAACTACGGTATTCCAGACTCCATTCCTAGGGATTTACGTGTCCAGGCGTAGGGAGCGGGCGAGTGAGGGGAAGGAGGGGAAGGTGTCGGCGGCGGCGTGGAGGCGGAGGAGAAGGCGGAGGAGAAGCTAAGGTAGGTAGGGAAGAGAGGATATGGCAGAGAAGTAGGAAGAGTAGGAAAGTTTGGTGGAGTCGTCAAATGGATTTTCCAATTTCCCTTCGGATTTCTGTGTGGATTTCAATGCGGTAGGATCACTGTTATTAAGGCTTCACTCTTCCCTGTACTTTCCCCCACCAACCTGACTGCTTCCCCTTCCTTAGCTGCCAACTGGCTTCCTCCGTGCCGCTTCCTCTCTCATTGTAACATTGTCCTCTGCTTGCACATTCATCCCGTCCCATCTGTATTCGACATCCTTCCCGTTCTTCCTCCCTATTCTGTACCGTGGCCCCTATAAATGCCGTGGACTAAGCCACCCATTCCAGTTCCATCTTTCAATATCCCTTTCTCTTAATACCCTCAGTCCCCCCTCCCTGCCTTCTGCCCTGCTGTTCTCTCTCTCTCCCCTCCCTCTTCTCCCCGCCCGCTGCTGCCACTGCCCCAAGCCAAACCAACCCAATCTCGCTTGAACTAATTTTGCACCGCCAGCCCGCCCAGCATCAAAGACTTCGTAACACCACACCCGCGGGCAGACTTGCTGATTGGACCTAGCCACTCACTCCTTCACCCATGCACTCATTCACTCACACACTAGCTTACTCACGGACCCTCACGTTCTCATATATTCGTACTCACGGTCTGATTCAGCAGCACAAGTACCTTCTTTCATGCACATACGAGTACATACGCACATATTCATACTATACGCACACATGTACACACACACACACACACACACACACACACACACACACACACACACACACACACACACACACACACACACACACACACCTGGATGTGAGTAAGTGTACGTGCCAGCGCTTATGTACACCTAAACTCAAGACTCTCAGCACGGCACTTGTTTCCTCTTAACCTGGCCTCACATCCTCCTATTCACACACACACACACACACACACACACACACACACACACACACACACACACACACACACACACACACACACACACATTCTCACGGTCACACCCCCAACCACTTTCCGAGTTTACGTTACCAACACTTGAGAGAGAGAGAGAGAGAGAGAGAGAGAGAGAGAGAGAGTGTGTGTGTGTGTGTGTGTGTGTGTGTGTGTGTGTGTGTGTGTGTGTGTGTGTGTGTGCCTGCCGCCTCCCATCCTTTCATCACCAGAAATTACCGAGGAGAGGATGAGAGGCAGGCAGGGAAAGAGGAACGGGGGAGGTAAAGAAATATAATGTAGGAGGGAAAAGTGGAGAAAGAGAAGACGAATAAAGAAAATCTGATGAGTGAGGGTGAAGAAATAACAATAATAATAAGGAAGTAGAGGAAGAGGAGGAGGTGGAGACGGGGAAGGAGGAAAAGGAACACGATTAGATACTGTTGAATAAGAAAACAAAGAAAAATAACTGGAGAAACTAGAATATTAATATGTAGTAGTAGGAGGAGGAGGAAGAAAAGAAGAAAAATAAGCAAAAATAATAAGTGAGGACAAGAAAATGAATAATAAAAAAGGAAGAGGAATGAAGAAGAGAAAGAAGAGGATGGTGAAGAAGGGAAGAAGAAGTGAAGAGGTGGAGAAGGAGGGAGAGAAGGGGGATGGCTAAGAAAAGATTGGAGATGGACGGAGCGTAAGAAAGTATGCGGAGGGGGCGAGGAAATAGTGAAAGAAGCTCAGTGAGGAAGGGGGATGGGAAGGGTGAATGAGAATGCAAGATGATGAGAGAATAGTTGTAGTAGTAGTAGTAGTAGCAGCAGCAGTAGTAGTAGTAGTAGTAGTAGTAGTAGTAGGAGGAGGAGGAGGAGGAGGAGGAGGAGGAGGAGGAGGAGGAGGAGGAGGAATAGGAAGGGCCAGTAGGTATCAGGCAGGGACAGAAACATTGAGGAGCAGGAAGGGAACTAGTTTGCACAAATATAAAAAGTGGGAATATATCTTCTATTTTCCCTCAGCTCTCGCCTTTTTACTCTTCTTCTTCCTCCTCGTCCTCTTCCTCCTTTCCTCCTCCTCCTCCTCCTCCTCCTCCTCCTCCTCCTCCTCCTCCTCCTCCTTCTCCTCCTCCTCTTCCTCTTCCTCTTCCTCTTCCTCCTCTTCCTTTTCCTCTTCCTCTTCCTCCTCCTCCATTCATCCATCCATCCATTAATCCGTTCCCCTCACAAACCTTCACTTACCATTCCTTCCTCTCTTATTTCCGTTTCCTTCTATTGTTATTTTCCTTTATTCCTCATTGTCCTGTTTCTCCCTTTACGCCCCCTCCCCCCCCCCTCTCTCTCTCTCTCTCTCTCTCTCTCTCTCTCTCTCTCTCTCTCTCTCTCTCTCTCTCTCTCTCTCTCTCTCTCTCTCTCTCTCTCTCTCTCTCTCTCTCTCTCTCTCTCTCTCCCCATTAGCAAACGCAATACTCTCGTAATAATTATAATCGACCCCATAATATCTAAAGGACACGTAATCGCAGCCAATTTCGTTTCCAGCCACGTTTTAAAAGAGTTGGATTCCATATAAGGGGATTAGATTAAGAGTCTCGGGATGGGATTACAAGATTACAAGACAGTGAAGAGACACAGGATTGGATGTCACTAATGGTGCTTATGGAAAGAAAAAGAAAAAGGAATCAATAATGTTAAGAATAAGAGAGAAAGAGAAAATTGCTTGACTGTTTCATGTCTGGTATTTTCAAAGTTGTACATTCTTAAAACGTTTTAAGATTTTTTTTTTTATTCTTCTTTTCTTACCGTTAGTATTTATCTTTTTATCTTATACGTTTATTTATTTTTTTCTCTATATATTCATTTAGTTTGATTTGTTCAGTGTTTTTGTTTGGATGAGTCTTTTGCTTTCATCAACCTGAGTCATCTTCAATTCCCTCATTATTATCTAACTGTTTAATTTCTACCACTTTTCCGTCCATTTTATATCTCTTTTTTTTTTTCATTCTCAAATCCGCTCATTCCTCCGTTCTTCCTACTTCTTTCTGTCTTTACTTTCCTTCCTTTTTCTTTGCATATCCTAACTCTCCTCCACATTCTTCTCAGTTTAAATTCCGTTTTTTACATACTTTCAAGGAGATTCATCCGTCTTTCCATCCACTTCTTCACAATTTGCTTCACTCTACCAAACTTTTCAGCACCTTTATCTCCACCCTTCCTCCATTTCCTCTCATTCACCCGACATTCTTTCACGTCTTCCTCCACTTACCCTCTTTTGCTTTTCATATCACCCACATGCCCTCTACTTTACTTACAATCATATATCTTCCCTTTTTTTTTTTATTTCCTCCAAGTATTTTTCTTTTCTGTTTCCACTTATCATCCACTTCTTCCCGACTTACCACAATGTTCTTGCAGTATGTGTGTTGGGGAGGGAGGGGAGGCTCATGTGCGTGTATGTGTGCGTGATATAAGGTACATGAGAAAACATAAGTATCATACGTAGAATAAAAGCAAAATTATTTGTTTGCTATGGCCTATATTCTTGAAAAAAAAAAATACTAAGTTCTTTCACCAAGATCAATTGTAAAGGGCACAAAGAACACCAGGATCCTTGTCAGACTCTTAAAAATCATGAAAACGGTCTTGGAAACCTCAATAGCTTCCACTAAAGCCTGTTGGGGGTTATCAGGTAGGGCGCCGACACGTTTAGGAATACGGGCCCTTGTCTTGCTGTGGATGATGCGAGAATGGGCCTGCTGGTGCTGAATCCTTGACTTACATAAGGTGGTGCTGGTGGAGTCCTGGGGTTCGTGGTGGCAGCTCTCTCTCTCCCTCCCTCATGTCTCCTTATTCAGTGTGTTTCCCTTGCCTCTGTTATTCAGTCTCTCATTCATGCCCTCCTAATTCAGCTTGTTTCCCTTTAGCATGATTCAGTTGCCTTATGTCTCCCTATCTCGGTGTTTTCTTTCTCATATATCCTGTATTAAGTATGTTCTATTCATTTTATCGTCTCTGTTATTCAGTCTTACCTTTCTTATTCAGTCTATATCTTTTATTTTCAATTGATCAGTTTCTTTTCCTGATACCTCTCTAATTCAGTCTTGCCTTCCTTTTCATTCCCTTTACCTGGTCTCGTACTGAGCCTCATTCATGCTCTCCTCATTCAGTCTGTTTAGCTCATTTCTCTCTTATTCAGACTCTCCATCCTGTCCGCCTCAAACAGTCTTCTCTCATACTTTCTTCAACTAGTCTCCCTCACTTACTATTCCTCATTTTACTATTATTTTCAAATTTTCTCGAACGGCATCACTTGCCCTTCTCTTTCCATTACTCCTTCAGCAAAAACTGCCTATGATTCTTCCTTCTCCTTTTCTTCCTTCTAGTTCCGTTCCTCCTCCTCCTCCTCCTCCTCCTCCTCCTCCTCCTCCTCCTCCTCCTCCTCCTCCTCCTCCTCCTCCTCCTCCTCCTCCTCCTCCTCCTCCTCTACATCCTCTTCGTTCTCCAACTCTTAATAAAGCTGGGAACCCAAAAGAAAAGGAGAGCAAAGAAGAAACCTAAAGTTTTAACCTCATTTCTTGGAAGTTCTCGCGTCAGTCACGATGGGGCTTGAAGAGGAGGAAGAGGAGGAGGAGGAAGAGAAGGAGGAGGAGGAGGAGGAGGAGGAGGAGGAGGAAAAGAAGGAAGAGGAGACAGGTACAAGAGAAAGAAGAATAGTAGGAATGTTTGTGATAGAATCGTAATTAGAAAAGGAGAGGAAGTACAGTTAATATGTAGAAATAAATTATATAAAAGAAGAGGGGAGATGGAAAAGAAAAGTCCCAATAAAGGGGGAAGGGAAGAGAAAGAAACAATAGAGATAAAGGAAGAATGGAAAAAAGCACAAATGAGAAAGAACGTAATTGAATTAAGAGAAGCAGATGACCTCTAGTGTGAGAGAGAGAGAGAGAGAGAGAGAGAGAGAGAGAGAGAGAGAGAGAGAGAGAGAGAGGTGATGTAAGGACGTGTGAGAGAAAAAAAATAAAAAGGCCAGTCAGTAAATTATACCTTTGCCAACCTCATAAATTTGTAACCTTAACATTTTCCATTTCCATGTATGACCTAATGTTTGACTGTCTGCCCCTTTTTTTTCTCTTATTTTTTCTGCATTCCTCCATGTCTCTCTCTATCTGTCTGTCTCAGTGGCTGGCGCTGACTGATATGAGTACGAGTATAGATATATAGTTTTGTATGTCTTGTCTTGTCTGAACTGTGTGTGTGTGTGTGTGTGTGTGTGTGTGTGTGTGTGTGTGTGTGTGAGGGAGTGTATCCTTGTAAGATCTAAAATTCTTATTGGGAGATACAGCTCTCTCTCTCTCTCTCTCTCTCTCTCTCTCTCTCTCTCTCTCTCTCTCTCTCTCTCTCTCTCTCTCTCTCTCTCTCTCTCTCTCTCTCTCTTCTGCTCCCTCACCGACCACCTCGTGCAAGCAGTAATGAAGAGCTGTGCATGCTTGCAAACAAGGGGGAGGGAAAATCCGATAAGTGCTCGGGAAATCCTACCAAGTCAGTTAAGGGGGAAGCTGATAAAGAGATAAAGGAGTGAGAGACGAGAGGCGGGAGGCAGGGAGGGAAAGAGGCAAGCAGGCAGAAGGGAGGATGGAAAACACGGCCTGCTGGAGGAGCATAAATCGAGAAGAGGGAATAGAACAATGAAAAACGGAGTAGAAACTAATCAGTGAGTTTGCGAATGTTGCAGAGAGAGAGAGAGAGAGAGAGAGAGAGAGAGAGAGAGAGATTGAAACATGTAAAGAGATAGACGAAGCTTTGCCTTTTTGAAAAGAATGAAAAATGGATATGGAAAACGAAGAGAGAGAGAGAGAGAGAGAGAGAGAGAGAGAGAGAGAGAGAGAGAGAGAGAGAGAGAGAGCTGACGCACACACAGAACACACTAACGAGAGCGCTGCATCATGCATGTAACTCAATCACCCATCGTGGCCGCGTCTGCATGAACGGTGGCGGAAGAATGTAATTAGAGAGAATGAAGCTTCGATCGAACAAGGGAGCAATGGGAAGGGAACGATCTGGGTCAGGAAGGCGACGCATCCACCCTCTCTCTGTGCTTTCATTCTGTACCCTCCCATACCGTGCTTCTACCTCCGTCATACACTCAACACATTACCAGGATATCCTTTCCTACATACAAGAATAGTAGTAATAGTAGTAGTAGTAGTAGTAGAAGATATCGTAACAGAAGCATCAAAACTAGCGTAAACATCATTGAAAGGCACATTCTAGATACATCCATCCGTCCACACGCCCATAACATACCTCTTCCTTCACTATACATCAATAGCCAAATATAATTATCTCAAAAATTTGCTTACAGTAACATATGATGAGAAACATAATACTCAGTTCAAAGGTTGGAAGTAAATTAATCAATTGATGAAGATAAGATGATATAGATGGAATTAACAAAATAACAGCATGCCTTTTCCTCGTCCATTTAACCTTTCCTCTCCATGAAACGCCTATAAATAAATTCTGTGCTATCCATCTAACCATCCACACATGTATCCCTCCACTTTTTCATTCTGAATCATCAAAAGAGAGCAGGTCAACCATTTCTCTGTCCACTCAGTCATAACATACTATCCCACCGTTCCTCCTTCCGCGCAAAGCACTACACAGCAGAGGCACTATCGCTGAGACCCAGAAAACCATACCAGGTCACCATAGATCACGGCACACCACACCCTACACCATCAAACAGCGCCACCACTAATGAGCAGACGTGCTTTTCCTCTCCCCATCCTCTCTCTCTCTCTCTCTCTCTCTCTCTCTCTCTCTCTCTCTCTCTCTCTCTCTCTCTCTCTCTCTCTCTCTCTGTTGGGTGGTGGCGCACGCTTCACTGGCGCCACTTTATAGACAGTAATAGTTGTCGGGAGCCAATTAAGAAAGTAGGTCATTTTGTGTTGCGTCTGATGCTGTCTGATGTTGCTTGACTCTATCATCAATACACACAAGCACAACCAGCCGTCCACCTGCACCGCCGCCACCACAACCACCAACATTGCCTGCATTATTACCGCTACCAACATTGTTACCACAACTGCAGCGCTGGGAAAAGCTGTGTGTGTGTGTGTGTGTGTTTTAATACTTTATATATACATACTTTTCTATTCCTTTGTTTAATTACACACACACACACACGCGCACACACATGTACAGTACGCTATGACAAATAAATATACTTTAGTTGGTGTTTTCAGTGCCGTTGTGAAATCATTTGCATGTGTGCCAATCAAACCTAACTGTTTGTGTGTGTGTGTGTGTGTGTGTGTGAGAGAGAGAGAGAGAGAGAGAGAGAGAGAGAGAGTAAAGCTGGCAACTGAAACAAGTAAGCTGCGCAGTTTCTGAAGGCTCTCTCTCTCTCTCTCTCTCTCTCTCTCTCTCTCTCTCTCTCTCTCATTTGCCTGTAATTTCTGTATACAGTTAAGAGAAACACCTGTAAACTGATCCTGTGCTGAGAAACACATCAACACTTGGGGATTCAGGTCAGGACGCGCCACCAAAAAACTCTGTCGACAACATTCCCTCTGCCAGAAATAGGTCAGGAAGTAAAAAAAGAAATAAAAATAGACTTTGTATTTCTCTTGTCATTCCCTTTGGAGACACACACACACACACACACACACACACACACACACACGCACACGCACACGCACACGCACACAGCTTCGTGACTTTTACTTTCTTTGTCTTTGTCATTTATGTTTTTTTTTTTATGTTATTAGTTTCGTGTGTCTCATTAACGTTCATTTCGTGATAGACTGAAGGAACTCAAACAAACTCGTAATTTTTCATTGTTGTGGTTGCTACTGTATATCGTTTGCATGTGTAGAAACAATAGATTTCTTTGATAATTAATAGGTACAATATTGAAATAAAAGAAAAAAACTAGCTTCATACTGGTAAAATCTCTCTCTCTCTCTCTCTCTCTCTCTCTCTCTCTCTCTCTCTCTCTCTCTCTCTCTCTCTCTCTCTCTCTCTCTCTCTCTCTCTCTCTTACACACACATTTTTACGTCAAACACACATATAAGGTTGACCTAGTTCTGAGTGTGATGAGTCTTTGCAATACGTGACGCCCTTACTACAGTCAACTTTGCTGTTTGAGAATACCATTATGTTTGTATAGTGTGCGTATGTGTGCGTGTGACTCTGGCGTCTCTTTGTCTATGTTTACTCGCCTGTTGATATACCTCGTGTGTGTGTATGTGTGTGTGCGTGTGTGTGTGTAAGAGGGAGGTTGCGTGCACGTGTATGATTGAAATATTTAGCTATACTACGAGTAACTTTACCATGTTGCATGCACAAGCTTATTATGCTCCATTGACTTTGGTATTGAAGTATTATTTTTCCTTTTTTTCACTCCTAAATAAATCGAGGTATGCTGATGGCTGGGGGAGGTGAAGTGCAGGTGTTTTTGTAGATTTATTGTTGGTGTGTGGGAGGAAGGGAGTAAGCTAGTGGGGGAGAGGAAGCAAGGATGTCAAAGTAGAATAAAAGTTGGGAAATCTCTTGTGTGGGTGGGAGGAGGAGGAGGAGGAAGAAGAGAGGTCACGTTAGTTAAAAGCAACGATAACCCTGTGAATTTTATGCACAAAAACACGTCATTGGATTCTGGCGTGGTGTATTTAGTGCTAGAATTACACTGATTTCGTTTCTCGCTCTCATGTTCCATTATAATCACTCCCCACTCACCTGTCATTAACAGGTATCATTTACAGTAACATCCCCACTCTTCCCCATCCCTCGTCCTCCTCCTGGTCCCATCACCACCAGTTCCACTTCACGTCGCTTTTCTCCTCCCTTCATCCATAAAACTATGATCATACCAGTAGTAAAATACTTTGACACGTGAGGAGAGTAGAAAGAAATAGTACCGAAAAGAAGACACAGAGAGATCGAGGGAGATGGCAGCTGTGACAATCCGGTCGTCGGAGAGTGAGGTCTGAGGGAGAGGAATTACAGTATCAACTAAGGTGAGAGGGTTTAGGGATAATTTGTAGCAGAGAGAGAGAGAGAGAGAGAGAGAGAGCTGCAGAGGGTGTTAATTCAGTGGTGACGAGAGTGATGGAAGTGGTACAGAAGGATGCTGTAGTGATTGATGAAATGGTGCTTTTCTGTACTTCTACTGCTACTGCTAAGGGAGAGCATGGAAAAGAAACAAAAATGAACGGGAAAGTTGACCTTCTCACCTAGAAAACTACAAATAGTTAATCCAGTAATCAAGTTCATGTCTAAAGGAAAACAATTAATGCAAGAAACTGCTAAATTGCTCCAGAATGTTCCAGTGAAAGTGGTGAGAAAACAAAAGTTCGGAGTAGGTTAGGTTTGATTGACTTGTGCATTAATGGTGGTGGTAATAGTTATGGAGATGGCGATGGCATTGCTAGTGGTTGTAATGACAGAAGTATTGATAGTAATGGCAGTGCAGTGATTGTAATGGTAATAACTGAAAGCAGTAAAATAATGTAGTAGTGGTGAGGTGAGTGATAGTAGTAGTAGTAGTAGTAGTAGTAGTAGTAGTAGTAGTCTTAGTAGTAGTAGTAGTAATAGTAATAGTAATAGTAGTAGTAATAGTAATAGTAGTAGTAGTACAAGAAATAGTAGTAGCAACAGCTATTGCAGCAGAAGAAATAAAACTAGTAATATAAATGGTAGCAGTAGGAAATATTGTGGTTATGTTAATACCGATGATCATAGTGTCAGTAATGGTAATAAGAAGAACGGTAGTAGTAGTAGTAGTAGTAGTAGTAGTAGTAGTAGTAGTAGTAGTAGTAGGAGTGACAAAAATCACAAAGCAAGAGTAGATTTGTTGTGTGTGTACCTTCAGCAGCTTTGTCGGAGAACAGAGGGAAGGGGAGGAAAACACAGGGGACAGAAAGGGCACGGCAGGGGTGATGACAGAGTGGCTGTGGGGCTTAATGTTTAGAGGCAGGGTAGTAAAGGGGATGGATGTTTCACCCCTTCACACATGCCGCTTCATTGCAACTTTTAATTACAAGTAATGGGCGTGGAATATTTTTTGTAATGCATATTGGAGGGAAAATTGGCTTAATAACTTGGTAATAGGGAGAGGGAAGGAACAGTGGAGGGAATAGAGGGGAGAACCTGGGAGAAAGAGAGACAGTGAGAGGGAGAGAGAGGGGAACAAGAGGCATGGAAACATTACAATTCTCAGGAAATGGAGGTTGATTTTATGTAGAAGCAGGTGCGTAGGATAGCTTGTGTTAGTATTGACTTTTCTTGCTGTCTTTTTACTGCCTTGGATTTTCCGTTTTTACCAGCTGAGTGATGGTACATTGGAGCAGTCTTTGTCTACCGTGCTCACCTCGTAGCTGCTACACTGACGAGGAGCACAAGAGCGAAAATTGCGTGCTTCTTTGTGTTATATACGTATCATTTCTCCGTCTCCTCTCTTACCCTCATCTCTCTCTCTCTCTCTCTCTCTCTCTCTCTCTCTCTCTCTCTCTCTCTCTCTCTCTCTCTCTCTCTCTCTCTCTCTCTCGTGTTTGACCTTGGCGTTGATCATGTTGCCTAGGTGATGTTGCTTGTGTTGGAGTAAATGTAGGTGCAGTGTATAGAAGTGATGTTAATAGTGATGCTTTTGTAACTGGTTGTAGTGTCCGTAGTAGGTTAATTGGTTGCTGAAGTATTTTTCATTCATTCATTTTTTTTTTTTAGTGTTGAGGTCTATATTCTGAAACGCCTTGGTCTTTCACTACGACTGTTTTCAAGACTCGCAAAGATGATTAGCCTGATTCTAGATTGTGTTTATCCTGTTGATAATGTAGAGATCTGTTCAGTGAGTCGCCCTGACTGTTGAAATATCCTTAACCGCTTCAGTACCATGACGTGTTTTCTTATTTTTTCTGCTTACTATTTGGCGAGTTTATACAGCTTCAGAAACTCACGTGAGGGATTGAAAAGGTGAAGAGTGTGGCCATTAATCTTCTGAACTCCCTAAACCCTTCCTAATGTCAATAAGATAATCTAATCGCACACAAATCTCGTGGTAAAAATGCGTCCCAGTACTGAAGAGCTTAAAAGTTATTTGTAACTTAATATAGAGCTTTTGCATGCAGTGAAAGTGCGGCAGAAGTATTTCAGTAGTTAATAGTGATGGTGGTAGTAGTATTAGTGGTGGAGGTGGAATTGTTAAGGAAAGATGATGATAGGTAGTGGTGGTTGTGGTGGTGGTGGTGGTTGGTGTTGGTGGTGGTGATGGTGATGGTGGGGAAGTCAAAGGTACTGGCAACAAAGACTGCGAGAAGTGTGACGTCATGGCAGGAGTGGTGAGGTGGGGGCGGGAAACACGCTGTTCAGGATATTAGCTAACTCACCTTACCTACCTCTGCTCTGTACCTGTTTGTTTTACTGCTTATTTTTCTATTTGTCGTCTTTATATGTATGTTTGTCTTTTGGTTATCTGTTGTGTCATTGTAGTTTTTTTTTTTTTCATGAGTCATTGATTCATCTATATTTATCATCTATCTCCCTGTCTGTTTACTATTCTGTCTATATACTTTTCATCTCTTTATCTATTTACATATCTATTTATTTACTGATGTATCGGTAATTACATAAATTTGTTCTAAGTTAATCATCCATACGGAAACATCATCCTCTACCAACGCACATAAAAAGCACCTTCACATATAAAATACTTTCAAATATTAAACTGACTCCATTATTGTACATAAACTACCTGTACCTAGCTTATATCAATACGAATGCACTATAACCAACCTCCCATCTGCGTCTGCCTTTCCTTCTTGGTTTGCTGCACTCTCATCTATACATCCTTACCTGTTTCTCCTTTGTCCACGCATTCAACTCGCTCTTCCTCCCTGTCCGTCCTTGCTTATGCTGCTTCCCCGCCTCTGTTCCACCACCATTACCACCACCACCACCATCACCACTAACAAGCGCTGGTAATCCCGTGTTAGGATTCCCAGTTGGTTCCTTGAGGCTAACACGTGCCGGAACACAAGGAAGAGCCTCAGGTGTCTTCTCCGCTCATATAATTTCTTTCCTACTCGTGCCGCCGCCATAACCTTTTACCTTCCTCCTCCTCTACTGGTACTGATGGTGGTGGGGATGATGTACTTCTGTTGCTAGTATCATTACTACTGATGCTTCTGCTGCTATGCTACTACTATTACTACTATTGCTACTACTACTACTATTGCTACTACTACTACTACTACTACTACTACTACTACTACTACTACTACTACTACTACTACTACTACTACTACTACTGCTGCTGTTGCTGCTGTTATTTTCTACTTATACATCTTTCCCTTCCTCCCATGCTTCCCTATTCTTTCCTTCTCTGTCTTTTCTAGATCCTCTTCTTTCCACCTGTCACTTTTTCCATTCTCTGCTTCCTTCACTTTCTCCCTCCCTCTCACCCTCTTCCTCACATCTCCAGCACCGCCACGGAATATTAATGATCTATACATTGACTAAGTCCCTCCTACACACAGCTTTGCTCTCCCAGTGATTCTTTCCAACTCACTTCCCGCGTCATTTTTGCCTCTCAGCCTAACAGGTCGGCTATGCTCTATATGGGGAGCAAACACCCGCACTATACCATCGCATTTTTAGTGCCCTACTTTTGTATGTGTATTTTTATTGAATTTTTCTCAACTCTATATATTTTTAGGTGAAAGTATGGCAATGTTAACTTGTTATTTGCATAAGTAAGAGGGATTGTGTGTGTGAGGTGGGGGGACGGCAGGGCTGGAGGGGGTGAGTTAGTATTTACGTGTGTGGGTGGGTGGGTGGGTGGTTGAGTTATGGTTTGTATGGATTGTGTGTGTGTGTGTGTGTGTGTGTGTGTGTGTGTGTGTGTGTGTGTGTGTGTGTGTGTGTGTGTGTGTGCGTGCGTGCGTGCGTGCGTGCGCGTGTGTCGATGAGTGAGGGATGGATGTGTGTAGGAGTGCTACACTATTGATGCTTCAGGCTCTCCTTTCATTATAACAGTGACAGCTTAAATCTATATCTGCATCTATATATGGGGCTAAGAATCTCACAATGACACACGATAAGACACGCTTTTGCCACATGATAAGTATAAAGATTGAGAGGAAAGGAACCCCCTCCCTCCTCACCTCATCTCTTATGACGTATTATTTCGTAGTGAAGCGAGAATAAGGATGAGAGTAAATTATCTTTCTCCTCCGTCAATCTAGAAGGCATAAATGAATTAGTCTCTCTTGCATTGGTCTCAGAGCTGCTACAGTTGCCCAACAATTCGGCGTTCTGTACAAAGTTCAAGTTGCCAATGATGACACTGCAGAAACACTCAACAGTTACTGTGTTCCATGTTAGTGACCAGTAATCGTCTTATGGAAGCACTGAAAAGTGTGGGAGTAAGAACTCACCTCCCCTCCCCTCCTCCCTTCTTCCCCACCTTTCTTCCTTATCCTTTTCACCTCACCTTCTTCCCTTTCTCTTTCACTCCCTCTCTTCCTCCCATTGTCACGTACAGTAAAGTCCTTCAACCTCCATCACCCCGAAGAACAGACCAGTCATCGCACCACTGAACCTCGTGGAAATCCCGGCCAGGAGTGCATCACAACAGGCTGCAAGGACAATAACAACATTGGGAGCCATAAAAAATATTCCTCTGGAAAGGAAAGTATACTAAACACTACTTGTGCAAATATAACTGTGATGCAATTCCTTTAGTCTAGACAAGCCTTAATTAAGTCCATGATTGTCTGGATTGATAGAAGCACGTGATGACTCACCGAATATCAAGGATACGAAAATGATGAGTTACGGGAAGATTTCCTGAGTTCAAGTCCTGAGTCAAGCAGAACCAGTGGCTGAAGACACCTTATGTGGTCTTATCAACCTTTCATTATGACAACACAGGGAGAGAGGAGAATACTTTGTGGACTTTGAGAATAATGCTAACAATACATGCAAACCGTCTAATCCACCAAGAGCAAAATCTCTGCTAGCTGTGAGCATTAGGATTTAGCTTAACATCTTCATTCCTATGATTCTGTACTTTAGAGTAATCATCACGCTACAGCTTGAGTTCTAGATTTAGAGTTTATGCATGTATTAATCTGTGACTTGCGGTATTCTGTTGGCTGGCGGCGGCACAATACATATTGCACAGGAAACAGGGGCAATAGATGGCCGGCAGGAACGGATGCCACGTATACGACTATTTTCCCGCCTCAAGCTCCCTCCTCACCACACTGACCATTAAATCGCCGCGGCACAATTCGTTACAGCGCATTTTTAGGTTAGCCCTGTAACTGCTAATGACTCTTCTTACATCATTTGTGTATCATTAGCAACAATGTTCTTCAGCCAAAACTCAACCTCAGACACTAAAACCTTCAGATTGATAAATCAAACCTTTTCCTACTAGTGTATTATCTATGAGAAGCATAAGCAGTCAGAGGGTTGATTATGATACAAGTTGTTTGCTTTAGCTCTTGAGAATGCAAAGGCTATTGGAAATCCATAGCTCATTTACAATTATGTAATAAGTAGGATATCAATAAGATCAAAACAGCATCACGTGAAGCCTTCAAATACACGTAATGTAATTCTGGTACAAAAGAAATCATGAAGTGTGTGATGTAATATTGCACGGTAAGGAATCACTTCTCTTGGTTATTATTGGACACACTACACACTTCACACTAGTAATATAATAAACACGATAACCTCACACCCTGAATTGTAATTTAAGTACAAAGAATAGCCATAAAGTCTGTAGTGGAATATTCTACAATGAGGAATCACTCTTCTTGTTTAGTGTTCGAGAAGAGAGTTCCTCGAACACGTTACACACATCACACCACCAATATTCTAATCCCAGCAGTCTTGAATTACTGGCTGGTAATGTATTGGTCGAATGCTTCTTTCTTTATGGAGTCGGTGGAGGAAATCATCAGGTTTACTTACTGATGAGAGGAACTTCGGCCCGGTGAAGAGGAGAGTTGGGAATGATGTGATATTATACGAGATCTATGAAAGCATCTAAATTATAAGCATGTTGCCTAATGAATGATGAAATAACCTCGTATTTCGTGAGGAAAATATGGTGTTGTAACATACTACCGCTTCATTTTATTCTGATAACTGACGTTTGACCGTGATGAAGAACCAGATTCAGGCCCACTGGGACAAAATCAATGGCTCCTCATTTTATATTCATCAAGCCTTACAATGAGATCCAGGCGATGGTCGGAAAGGGAAAGGAAATTGTCCGGACCTCTTTGTACTAAATGGGGTGGAAGTTCCTCTAAGCCTTCCCTCCTTTATTCTTTTCTTTCTAGAGGATTAATAAGAACGAGGCAAGGCATAGAGACAGGGTAACCGTAGCCAGTAAGTTCTTTCCCAGTGGTGTTCTCGAAGGATAGAGATCACAGCAAGATAAGGAGGCATGTGCAGACTTTAAATTGTACGTAAATGTTTTTCTTTACAGTCTGTGTAGTGATAATATTAGTAAGAGAGGAAGACACCCTACCGGGAAGTTTCCGCACTCAAGACGGATAATGGCAGCAGGTTTAAATCGTTGTGTGCGAAAATGATTTTTTTTTATATGGATTTTTTCCAGTAATAGAAAATAACTCTTGATAGGATATGTTGTTAATTCGCAATTTTAAATCAAGGTTTCCATAGCTTTTCTCCTCTCTCTCACACTTCAAATCTCCTTAATACCTACACTCTTCCACTACTGTTTTCATTTTTCTTTTTCCCTCTACCTCCATCACCTCCCTCCATCCATCTCACTTTTCCTTCTTCTCCACCTCCCACTCCCCTCCACATCCCCTTCCACCACTCTCCCTTCACCTTCCCTTCCACCTATCCCTTCCCACTACATAAGCATTCCATCCATCTACCCACTTACCCCACATCCCTCATTTCTCCCTCTCCACCTATAAGGACCATTCCCAACTCCCCCTTCCCTCACCGCCCATCAGGCCTCCCCTTCCCTCCCCGTACATACCTACTTACTTACCAAATTTCTCTTCCCTTTCTAGCAATTAACACAATTTATCTCCGTGTTTGATCTGTGGCCTTGTTATTTTTTCTCTCCCTGGGGCCAAGCGGGCGTGATTGGGCAACGCGCTCTCAGATATAAGTCAATTTTCGTCTCTCTCTCTCTCTCTCTCTCTCTCTCTCTCTCTCTCTCTCTCTCTCTCTCTCTCTCTCTCTCGTGTGTATGTGTGTGTGTGTGAACAAATACTAAAACTATATATTACTGTGAACATGAAATCTTACCACCATCATCATCATCATCGCCCTCCTCATCAAGACTACTTCTCAATCCACACATCTCTCTCCCTTCTTTCACCATCAAGCCTACTCAATTTCGCATAGGCCTTGAAAACTGATGTGCGGAACGTGCTGACCCTTACCTTCCCTCCTCCCTACCTCTCATAGATAGGCCTATGACGCCCACTTCATCACCATCACCACCATCATGACCATTAAGTGTAATTACCATTTCACTCCAATAAAGCTCTGAGAATGAGGACGATTTAACTGCGGCCTCCCTCTCCTCCTCCTCCTCCTCCTCCTCCTCCTCCTCCTCCTCCCTTCTCAGGTTCTTTTTTTTCTCTGAGGGCTTTTGTCAGGCTCATAATGTGTCGCAATAGTATATATCAGTGTTAGTAATTGAGTTATTAAGAGAATTGTAATAGTTATCACTTTAGTTATTGTTGTTTTGGTCGTTGATACTGGTAGTGAGGCTTTATTATTGCTGTTGCTGCTGTTTCTGCTGCTGTTGGTGTCTGGAGCAGCTGCAGTTGTCTCGTAAGAATATTATCATCAATATCATCATGATCATTATTCTTATTGTACTTCTTTCTCATTGTTGTTTTCAGTAGTATATATTGGTAGGAGAAGTAGTAGTAGTAGTAGTAGCAGTATTATTATTAGTAGTAGTAGAAGCTAGTAGCACTGGAGAAGGTAGTAGACACCTACCGAAACGATAATCAACTCCCAGCGAGATCTAATAGCAATAGTTAAAGGGGTGCTGTGAACTTTCCATTAAATCTAGTTGTGATCTTGCTGAACGTTTCCCTTTGTCTCTCACAACTCAAGGGGGCAGTTGCAGCCTGCTCTCAAAAGGCAAGTCTCCTTCTTCACACAAAACTATATGCACTTACCACACACACACACACACACACACACACACACACACACACACACACACACACACACACACACACACACACACACACACACACACACACACACCTTTCACATAAAAAAAAATAAAAATTGGGATCCCAAATCCATCCAGCTCGGAGTTCCATTCTGGGGAGGGAACCAGAAATGTTCCCAGGTCGGACTGCCGTCTCGATGAGGACCCAAAATGTTTTGACACCTCCCTCGACTTTTTCTTCATTAACTTCTGCGACATTCGCGGTCTTAGATCTAAATTTCAACCTGTAGAACACCACCTCTCCTCTACTAAACCTCATCTTTTCCTCACCGAAACACAGCTGTCTGAGGTAACTGACAGTAGCCCCTTCACTGTTCCCTCCTACTTTCTATCTACTCATTTTCGTTCTAAAACTATAGATGTTGCGTCTATTTGCATAGCGACTTAACTTGCTCTCGTGCCCACGTTATCGAATCTTCCGATTTTTCCACCATCTGGCTTCATCTCAATAGTCACTCTCTAACTAAATTTATCTTTGCTGTCTATCTCTCCCGTAACTTCTCTGACTATAGTAAGTTCTTTGATTAGTTAACTTCCATAGTGGAGCACATTCTGTCCCTGAACCCTTTGGCAGAGATCTTCATTCTTGGAGATTTCAATATTCACCACCAGCTTTGGCTTTCCTCTTCATTCACTGACCATCCTGGTGAACTAGCCTTCAACTTTGCTATCCTCCAGGACCTAGAGCAGCTGGTGCAACACCTTATTCATATTCCTGACCATCTGGAAGATACGCCAAACATTCTTGATCTTTTCCATACCTCTAATCCTTCTGCTAATGGTGTTACCCTATCTTCTCTTTTGGGCTCCTCCAATCACAATCTCATTTCTGTATCTTATCCTATTTCTCCAATCCCTCCTCAGGATCCCCAAAAGCGGAGGTGCCTCTGGCATTTTGTCTCTGCCACTTGGGTGGACCTGAGGAGGTATTATGCTGATTTTCCCAGGAATGATTACTCTTTCTATCAGAGATCCATCTCTGTGCTGAACTCATAACAGAGGTGATAGTGTCTGGCATGGAGGCGTACATTCCTCATTCTTTTCTCAACCTAAACCTTCTAAACCTTGGTTTAACACAGCCTGTTCTCGTGCTATACATGATAGAGAGGTTGCCCACAAAAGGTACTTGAGCCTTCCATCTCCTGAATCTCATGCACTTTATATTTCTACCCGGAATCATGCCAAGTCTGTTCTTCAACTTGCCAAACACTCCTTCATAAATAGAAAATTGTCTAAATCTTTCAAACTCAACTCCCCTCGAGACTTTTGACATCTGGCTAAAACATCACCAATAACTTTATTTCTTCATCTTTTCCTCTTTTATTTCATGCTGATGGCACCACTGCGATCTCATCTGTCTCTAAAGCTGAACTCTTCTCTCAGACCTTTGCTAAAAACTCCACCTTGGATAATTCTGGGCTTGTCCCTCCCTTTCCTCCTCCCTCTGACTATTTCATGCCTTCAATCAAAATCCTTTGTAATGATGTTTTCCATGCCCTCGCTGGCCTAAAAATTTCGGAAGGCTTATGGACCTGATGGGTCCCTTGTATTTAAAAAAACTGTGCATCCGTGCTTGCACCTTGCCTGGCCAAACTCTTTCAACTGTGTCTATTGACGTCTACCTTTCCTTCTTGGTGGCAGTTTGCCTACATTCAACCTGTTCCTAAAAACGGTGAACGTTCTAATCCCTCAAACTAGCGTCCTATAGCTTTAATCTCTTGCTTGTCCAGAGTTTTTTTAATCTATCCTCAATAGGAAGATTCTTAAACATCTCTCACTTCACAATTTTCTATATATATATATATATATATATATATATATATATATATATATATATATATATATATATATATATATATATATATATATATATATATATATATATATATATAAACTATACTTCGTGCACAGGAGTGTGTATCAGTATAATTTGCAATCACAAAAGTGTCACTAGTGGAAAATAACGATGCATTCTATTATTTTTCTCTAATTCCTTTGAGCTTACTAAGAGAGAGAGAGAGAGAGAGAGAGAGAGAGAGAGAGAGAGAGAGAGAGAGAGAGAGAGAGAAAGGGGGACTTAGCTGCGGCTCTTGCTGGGATATTTTCACGTGACCATTTTTAGATGAGTGACTGCAGGGACAATCCGCTTTGATTGGTCGTGAACGGGCGTGCATTAGCCGGTAGGGACTTTGATGTTAATCAGTGCTTTTTGTCCAATTATTCTCAATTAAGTTCTTTTGACGCTTCAGGCTACAAATGGCAAAATATTCACGTGGAAGGTACTCAGTCAATTTGAACCGCAGTATTATTACATTGGTGGCCGTGCTAATATTATACATCATTAGTGTGTGTGTGTGTGTGTGTGTGTGTGTGTGTGTGTGTGTGTGTGTGTGTGTGTGTGTGTGTGTGTGTGTGTGTGTGTGTGTGTGAGTGTGTGTGTGTTAGTGTGTGATGTATAAGAGCCAGTTTTGATTTACTCTGGTTACACAGAAAATAATGGCATATGAAGTCGTCAGCTCGTCGAACTAGGATAGAGGTATTGATGAATGTGAAATATTGTTTGTTTGTTGGAAGGAAGACAAGAGACGGTGACGAGTTTTTGGGTTTGGCAGGTATGTAAGTGTAGTGCTAAATAATCAGACAGACGGAGGAATGTACAGGACCAGATGATGATGATGTGTGTGTGTGTGTGTGTGTGTGTGTGTGTGTGTGTGTGTGTGTGTGTGTGTGTGTGTGTGTTTGTGAAGATTATAATGTTTGAAAGTGCACAAGGAAAAGAAAAGATTCATAGCGTGGATTTTATGGTGCCAAACAATCAACACAAAGGAAACAGAATAAGAAACTGCACAAGAAAAGATAGTGAAAAAGGTGGGATGAAATAGTTTTCTGACAGAACTGGGACTCTTTAACTGTTTCTGTATTTCAAACTTCGCATGACTTGATTTCATTTAAGAGGAGGTTTCAAGACATTTATCTTTTATTTTTGGGGGCTAACTCTCTCTGATCTGCACGGGGACTGGTAACTAAGTAGGTTTATTTTTTTTCTAAATTGCTGTTTATGTTGCCCTTGGCCAGCTTTCCTCTCTTACATAAAAACAGAACACTCATGGATTGGAATGCATCGACTGAGGAAGTTGTATACAAGGAAGGGACATTCATAACTTTAAAGATAAACACGACAAATTAACTTAAAAGGACGGCACATTACGAACTTGATTCTATTCTGCAAGAAAAATAATGGGTACAATAAATAAAAAAGCGTAATTAGATAAGAACACACCAATTTGTCGTCGTCGTTGTCCTTCTCCTCATTATCATCATCGTCATTATTGTCCTCATCATCATAAGAGGAACAAGAACAAGAACAAAAAGTAAGGAATTTATAGAACATTCTCATATATCATGCTGACACTGATGTTGATGTTGGTGTTGCTTAAAGTTACACCAGCATGAAGTAGAGCCGCAACATAAGTACTCTTACCACATCCATTTCTGAGCACACTCTCGTGCCTCATAAAAAGTAAGTAAATAAGAAAAAAAACCCTTCATATTAGTGGATTCAAGGAAGACTGCTTGATTGCTTTAGTAATGCATGAACTCCCAAACTAGTGCAACTCTACGTTAACTTCTCGTCTAAACTCACTGAGAGAGAAAGTGAGAGACCATAAGAACACGATAGAAAGGTCAGTTGATCCACACGAGGCGGTCTCTGGACACTTAAAAACTTATGATCTATCATCAACACTCATAACTTTATGTAAGCTTCTCTTTAAACGATCTAATGTCTATACTAAGCAACTTTTTTTTTTTTTTTTTTTTTTTTTTTTACAATTCTTCCATCTATTTACTACTCCACTATTTACTACTATTTATGTACCAATTGTCGTTTATATCTTGAAATCTATTTTTTTCATTTCTGAATTCTAAGTAAGTAAAAAGGGACAGGTAGGTAGATAGATAGGTACATAGACAGATCGATAAATAGTAAAGAGAGAGAGAGAGAGAGAGAGAGAGACACACACACACACACACACACACACACACACACACACACACACACACACACACACACACACAGAGAGAGAGAGAGAGAGAGAGAGAGAGAGAGAGAGAGAGAGAGAGAGAGAGAGAGAGAGAGAGAGAGAGAGAGATTAACACAGTTACATCTTCTTATCATGAACTTTGGAGTCAATTATGTTCCAGCAGTATGCAAAAAATGTAGCAAATCTCAAACCATAATAACGATATGAATAAATATTTCTCGATGTACTCAATGAAAAAAATATATATATTCTCGTATGACTCAAGAATCTCTGATGGTATTTAACGTCTAGAAAAAAAATAATGATAATAATACGTAACATGAAAGCATTTTTTTTTTTTTTTTCAAAGTGTATGTATCAAGAATTTTTGGTGAAGAAGTGGTTTGCATTGATGATTTTGATTGCCTGATTGCCTTATTAGATAATTGTTTATTTGTGTTACCTCTACAAGTACTGCTTCTATTTGTTGCCTACTACTGTTGCTTGACCTGTTGTCTTGACGGATGATACATTCAGTGGGCCGGTTTTCTTGTGTTGCCCTCTTACATAAAACTACAACAAAAATTACTACTACTACTACTACTACTACTACTGTTACAACAACAACAACAACAACAACTGCTACTACTACTACTACTACTACTACTACTACTACTACTACTACTACTACTACTACTACTACTACTACTACTACTACTACTTCTACTACTAGTACTACTGAACAGAATACATAACTAATATTTCATACTGGGTAAATAAAAAACATGTTGCCTAATTACCTATTTTGAAAAGTTCTACTCTCACAAGGACTATTTTTAAAGGTCACAGAAATACGAGAAATAACGTTCTCATGAGTGTTTTTCCATGATAATACATAATTATTCTTAATCTGCCATCAGAATATTAAAAATCATATGTACCATAATTTATGTAAAACATTAATTAATCTGCCATTGAGATCTCAAAACTCTTTTTCTCGCTGATTAGAATTCTTGTCAATCTGCCAGTAGATTAAAACCTTTTCCCTATTAATTAAGTAGAATCATTATTAATCTCCCTCTAGAATCTCAAAATATTTTTTCCACTGATAATGCATAATCCTTGTCAATCCTGAAAATAAATAGATAAATAAACACTCAATAAATCCAGTAATTTAGAATAGTGCTTGTTAAAAGCAATCGAGATAAGATGCCGTAACGTTTGAAGATAAGGTTTCTGAAGGGCAAAGGGAGCTAATTAGTTCTGGTACGAGTATGTGTGCAAATATGTATTGTGTGTGGGGAGTGTGAAAGATAGGGAAGCAGTGGAAATGTAGAGCGAAGTGGTAAAGGGGGAGTGATGGTGATGGAGGTGATTGAAGGAAACGAGATGATCCAGGTTTGATGGTAATATGTTGTTGTTCACGGCTTTGATGATGTTGATTCTAGTATCAATGCCGATGGATAGTAATGATGATGCTTGGTGCTTAAGTGCTGCCTTTAATGACGATGTGTTGAAGCTATTAGTAGTAGTAACTTAGCAAGCTTGTTTTCTTTTCAATCTCAACATTTTTTCAACATTTTTAGTGCCCTTGGTCTGTCTTTTTGATGTGAATAAAGACTACTAATTTTGGTGGTGATTTTTGTAACAAACGGTGGTGATTAGTGTTTACATCCTCATCCTCATGAAAAAAAAAAAAAAATTAAATGGAGCCACCATGGATTAGGAGAAAACGTTTCCTTTCCAACCTAGAAACCACCAATGAGTCAATATTAGGCTTACAAGCACGCTGTCAAATCATAAATAACATGAAAGCACGTACTCCATTCTACCCACCGGGATTAAAACCTAAGAATATAAGAAAATGATGAAAGCTGCAAGAAGCCATTACACGTGATAGTCCGATGATTTCAGCCCATCATTGTCATTCATTAAGTTTTCATATTGGTGTTATAGTAAATGTGATGGTTGAGGCTTTGGTTAGGACTGTCTTTTTTGGTGTTAAGTTGATGCAGTCACAATCATGATTATAGAAGTAATCATAAATGTAGTAGTAACAGCAACAGTGGCATCAGGAGTAGTAGTACTAGTAGTAGTAGTTGTAGTAGTAGTAATAGTACTAGTAGTAGTAGCAGTAATAGTTGTTGTTGTTGTTGAAGTAGTAAGTAGTAGTAGTAGTAGTAGTAGTAGTAGTAGTAGTTGCAGTAGTAGTTGTTATTATTGAAGTAGTAGTAGTAGTAGTAGTAGTAGTAGTAGTAGTAGCAGTAGTAGTAGTAGTTGTTGTTGTTGAAATAGTAGTAGTAGTAGTAGTAGTAGTAGTAGTAGTAGTAGTAGTAGAAGCTGTTGTTGTTGTTGTTGTTGTAATATTAGTAACGGCTATGTAGACAACACTATTTTATTTCTAAGTACGTAAAAACTTTGGACAAGGGCAACGAAATTGATGGGAAAAAAGGTTACTGAATATGCCACTCCTTCAATAATATAAAAGAAAAACAATAATAAGGTGAAGGAAACTGAAAAAAAAAAAAAAAAACGTCAGCTCTACAAGTTAAAGTCCCTGCATGAAACATACCTACCTATTTCTACCTATCATTCCAATCCACAAATTCATCCAAGCTGCCTTATGACTCAACTCTAGGGAAAAAATTCGAAATCAAGTCCAAAATTACATGGAAAAGTGTCTTCAAATCTGTGTGAAGGAGTTTGTCATAGGCAGGAGGAAATACAGAAGCAGGAAGGAAGTTGCAAAGTATTGGTGGTTGTAGTGGTGATTAGAGAGATAGTACAGAAAATTGTGGGTAGTGACAGTGGCGGTGATGTTGGTGGTGATGGTGATCGTGATAACGTTGGCGGCGAGGATAACAATAATGAGGTGGTTTTGGAATTATTTGGTCAGAGTGGAAGGCGAACTTACACCTGCTCTGTAAATATGCTCACTTGATTAATGTTTGCTCTTGATTAACTGCGATCACCTCCCGGAACGAATGTATGGTGATGCCACGTGTGTGTGTGTGTGTGTGTGTGTGTGTGTGTGTGTGTGTAGTGCGGAAATGGATGTATCATACCTTTGTGAGATACTACTACTACTACTACTACTACTACTACTACTACTACTACTACTACTACTACTACTACTACTACTACTACTACTACTACTACTACTACTACTACTACTACTACTACTACTACTACTACTACTACTACTACTATTACTACTACTACTACTTTTATGAAAGAGGGGAAAGCTGTCCTAGGACAAAATAAGACGACTTCGCCAACATAAAACGATAAAGAAATGTTCACTTAGTTGCCAGTCCCGTTCTAAGTCCGAGAGAGTTAGACGAATAAAAGAAAAAAAGAAAATGGATAAATGTCTTGAAACCACCCTCTTAAATTAAGTTTAGTAAAAGGAAGTTGAAATATAAAAGCATGTAAAAAGTTCCTTAGTGTAATACAGAAAGGTATGAATGATTGAGAGTACTGGTTAACTCTTGTTACAAAGCTGGACAGAGTAGGGGTGGGAGGAAGAAGAAAGCCTTGTGCAGCGAGGCCGCAGGGGGAGAGGAGGCATGCAATTACCAATATCAGCAGAGCAGTCATCATGAAAAAAAACTGTAGAAGATGAGATAAAACATTCCGGTGGTGAGGGCTGAAGAGTCAGTCAGAGGAGGGAAGTTAATGAGACGATAAGCTTTTGAATCCATCATATATAATAACACTGTGAGTGGAACCCACCATACATGCAAAGCGTATCCTTACATGGGTGTACTGTACAAGGCCCATGTTTAGACTCAGCAGTTGGAGGATGAGAAAAACTGGCGGAGACGCCTCAGAAAGCCTAACTTCACAGAAGTTATTTTAGCAAGAGATGAGATGCGAAGTTTCCAGTTTATATTATAAGTAAAGGACAGACTGAGGATATTTAGTGAATAAGGGGACAGTTGAGTGTCACTGTAGAAGATGGGATAGTTGTCTGGAAGTTGTATCAAGTTGATAGATGGAGGAGTTGAGTTATTAAGGGAATAAACGCTATTAAGTTTTCTTTGCCCCAATCAGAAATATTAAGATTAGAAATGGAGGCGTTCTATAGCGTCCCTAAAGAATATGTTACCTTTCTGAAAGGTTGGTCGTTTCTGAAAAGACGTGGAAAAGTGTAGGGTGGTATCATCAGCGAAGTAATGGATAGAGCAAGAAGTTTGGTTAATAAGATCATTAATGAATAATGGGAAGAGACTGGGTGACAAGACAGAACCCTGAAGAACACCGCTGTTAATAGATTTAGGAGAACAGTCGCCGTCTACCACAGCAACAAAAGAACGGTTGGAAAGGAAACTTGAGATAAAGTTGTAGAGAGAGAGAACGCTAGAAACCGTAGGAGGGTTGTTTTGATTTCAAAGCTTTGTGCCAGACTCTATCAAAAGCTATTGATATGTCTAACGCAAAAGCAAAAGTTTCACCTAAATCTCTAAAAGGGGATGACCAAAACTCAGTAAGGAACGCAAGAAGATCACTAGTAGAGCGACCTTGACGAAAGCCATACTGGCGAGCAGATAGAAGATTGTGAAGTGACAGACGTTTAAAAATCTTGCTATTGACACTAGATTCAAGAGCTTTAAACAAGCAAGAGATTTAAGCTAATGGGCGATAGAATGAGAGATTAGATCGGTCACCTTTTTTTTTAGGAACAGGCTGAATGTAGGCAAACTCCCAGCAAAAAGAAAAGGTAGAAGTCGATAGACAGAGTTGAAAGAGTTGATCCAGATAGGGTGCAAACACGGAGGCACAGTTTTTGAGAACAATGGGAGGGACCCCGTCAAGTTCATAAGTCTTCCGAGGGCTTAGGCAAGCAAAGGCATGGAAAACATCATTGCAAATAATTTTAATCGAAGGCATGAAATGGTCAGAGGGAGGAGAAGAGGTAGGGACAAGCCCAGAATCATCATTATAATTATCATCATTATTATGATTATTATTGCTACAATCATTATTATTGTTATAATTTTTCATTATTGTTATTATTATTTTTATTGTTATTATTATTATTATTATTATTATTATTGTTATTATAGTTATCGTTATTATCATATTTATTGTCCTTATTATTGTTGCTGTTTCATTTTATTGAAAAAGCTTATTATAATATCTACATTTGTTTATGCAACTACTGTTGCGAATACATAATAGAATAGATAATAGCAGTAAATTATTGGTAGTACTTGGAACTAGGTAAGTGAAAGTAGTAGTAGTAGTAGTAGTAGTAGTAGTGGTAGTAGCAGTAGCAGCAGCATGATTATAAATTCTGTCGTCATCGTCATCATATCATCATCGTCATTATCGTCATCATCATCATCATAGCTGTGCTCTTTTTTTTATATGTAACCACTTTCATTATTGCTATTGTCATTATCCTGATCACCACCACCATCACTCCAGTCCAGCGAATGATGTGCCATATTGTGTTTGTGTTTGTGTGTGTGTGTGTGTGTGTGTGTGTGTGTGTGTGTGTGTGTGTGTGTGTGTGTGTGTGTGTGTGTGTGTGTGTGCTGCCACTTGGCCATTCCAGTATTGTGGTGATGTATTGTTATTAGGATGCTCGCTGGCATAAGGCAAAATTATTTATAATCGATTTAATTTTCCTTCTTGTCAACCAGTTTTAATAACTGGTATATAAAGAGAATAAGAAGAATAAGAGCAAGAGAATTATTTTCATCTGAAGTAATAACGAGCTTAATAAAAACATTGATTACACACAAATACTTAGTCATTTTAAGATTTATCTATTTGTATTAAGTGTTAATGTGGATTTAATATTTTCCATTAGCTGCCCATGCCTTCTTTTAAAAATACCTTATACTTACTTTTATACGAATAAGTAGATATTGAAAAAAAAACATGAATGATTCATATTTGTTCGTGACACTGATAAATCATTTAATAATCATTTGGGCTTATGTTAGGCGCTTGTGCGGAATGTTGAGGACCATGAGACAGGCAGATAGGCAGGCAGGCAGACAGAATCAGACTGTGAACTGGGAAACACGGCTGCTAATTTTTATGACTTTGCATGAGAGAGAGAGAGAGAGAGAGAGAGAGAGAGAGAGAGAGAGAGAGAGAGAGAGAGAGAGAGACAGAGAGAGAGAGAGAGAGAGAGAGAGAGAGAGAGAGAGAGAGAGAGAGAGAGAGGGATAGAGAGAGAGATGAACGTAATTAAACCTTTACATGAGGTATTGCACATTTAGACATTGATTATCACTTATTTAATTACAGTATTCAGTGAACCACATGTTCCATCCGTTCAGTTTTTTTCTTTACCATTTTTTTTTTCTATTTCCTAAATGAATGTGACGTGAATGTAAATTAGTGTCCTTTGATCTTTGAGTGTGTACCTGATACAAGGCAGGTGAGACAAAGGTGTGGTGGAGTGCTTGTCACACCTCCCCTCAGCTTACATTATTCATGCTTTATTTTTTTTTTCTATCTGTCAGGTGAGTCGAATCGCCCACCGCTGCTGCTGGCCCGTCTTACCCCTGCCCACCTGAATCTGCCCCGCCCAGGTACAACGTATTATTTGATTAACAACCAAGTACTGATTCCCTCACCTGGCGCACTGCATCTTGTTCTTCCTTACTCAATGTACCTGTTATGTACTAGAACTGGTTTTAGTTTTGTGTATTACTTGTATTGTTAAGGAAGTTATAGATTGGAATTTGAAAGTGTATATATATTTTTTTTTTTTTTATTTATTTATTTTTTTTTTTGCAGACTTCTTATTTTTATTTCTGGACATGCTCTGGTTTGCCATTTTACGATCTGATGTCAATTGCTGGCTCGGGTATGAGATTATGATTTTTTCTCTGTTTTGAATTCAATTCTCAAGGACGGGTAGCCACACCCACGCCGTCCACCCACTAAGTTCTCCTGGTCCATTCTTGGCTTATCACCACCATTGTTATCACCACCACTGCGACTGTTATCATCGTCACCAGCACTACTGCCCTCACCTTAATCGCTTTTACTACTTCTGCCATTATCACCATCACCGCAACCACTACCACCGTCGATTGCAGAAGCTCCACCCCTACCACCACTTCCACCGCCACAAGCGTCATAATCGTGATAGTCTATTTGACACTTCCATAATTATTCACAGCCTCCACTTTTATACTGGTCATCCTCACAGAAGAACAAGGTTGTTAATATGATTTTATTACCTCTGACCTTCACCGTGTAAAAGAAAGACGAGCTTCATAAAGGCTTTGATGTCAGTGCAATAAAAAATGCTCAGTTGAATTACTCTCTGTGAAAATATATTTGACCAATTGTCCTCTCGTTATCTTTAATCTGCCCGAGGAGAAGAGAATATACAGTCTCAAATGACAGTAACGAAGGTTATCGGAAGGCAACATATTTGAGCTCAGTATAAGTAGACTCCACAGGACACAACCGATGAATTCTATGGAGGTATTATAACCACAATCTTTTAAGGCTTTTCAGATTTCCAAAATAATTTTTAAGGTTATATAGATAATTATTTCTATTTTCTATCTCTCTCTCTCTCTCTCTCTCTCTCTCTCTCTCTCTCTCTCTCTCTCTCTCTCTCTCTCTCTCTCTCTCTCTCTCTCTCTCTCTCTCTCTCTCTCTCTCTCTCTCTCTCTCTCTCTCTCTCTCTCGATGTTGCTGTTGCTCATAAGACTTTCTCAGAAATCATAAAAAAAACACTCTTGTGTGTTTGCTTAAAGAGATAAAACCCCAAGATTAAGAATACATTCCTAGAATGGTAACGAATGCCTGGCGGAATTTAGTTTCTTTGCATTTCCAACATTCTTCTTACACCTATTCTTTTAGTTTTTGGATCTGTAACATATCTGGCTGAAATTACGAATATACCTAAATGGGAAAAAATGGTCTGGATCTACATAGATCCGTGAAATCTGAGCACGTGTAAAGATTAAGAATCATTGAATTATATATGATTATCATGTGAGAATAAGTAATAGGGAGTGTGTCTCTGAGGTCAGAAGAATGGAGATCAATTCCAATGATCACCTCACACCTTTCGTGTTTTTCATTTCATCATTACAAAGTTAGTTGTGTGTGTGTGTGTGTGTGTGTGTGTGTGTGTGTGTGTGTGTGTGTGTGTGTGTGTGTGTGTGTGTGTATATACGCTTTGCAAAATAGATAAAAAGATAGATATATAGACTGACCAATTGTTTGATTGGTAATAACATACAGGAAAAAAAAAGTTAAGTTTGAAGCAATAAAAAATTTTGCATTTTCTTACGTTTTCTACATCTTAATTTTATTTTGTGAATTATTATCTTTAGATTTTTGTATGAGGCGAAGTGTGGCCTGTGCACCACTTTTTTTCCAAAGGGTGATTCAATTTTAAACTGAAGATAGTTATTGGCTGAAAGCACTCTTATGGTGAAGTACGTTACTGTATTGCTTCAGAGAGAGAGAGAGAGAGAGAGAGAGAGAGAGAGAGAGAGAGAGAGAGAGAGAGAGAGAGAGAGAGAGAGAGAGAGAGAATAACATTATTTCGCTCGCCTATAAAACTTACTTCCAATGTTGATAATAATTGTCTAGTGTTCTTTAGGGAGGGGGGAAGAAGGGGAAGGGACGGGGGGAAGGTAGGAAACGAGAGGGTCTCGCAAAACATACCAATAAATGTTTCTTTCATGTTTTGTTTTATGACACCTGCAGTTTATTTCATTGCAAATTTGCGTTTTCCATTTTTTTGGTCTAGCTTGCCTAATTGATCATTATTATCATTGGCGTTGTTGATGAAAATGTATATATTTTAAATGGACTCTCTCTCTCTCTCTCTCTCTCTCTCTCTCTCTCTCTCTCTCTCTCTCTCTCTCTCTCTCGTGTGTGTGTGTGTGTGTGTGTGTGTGTGTGTGTGTGTGTGTGTGTGTGTGTGTGTGTGTGAGATCATTCTATTTTCATTTGTTCATATTACTTACCACCTGAAATAAAACCTAAAATTATTACATACCATTGAACACAGAAAGAAATTCTGCTAAAGATCTCTACGACTTTGGAAAGTAATTCTTAAAAATGCCGTTTATGAAAGTGGTACAGGTCATCCATCTACATTCGTGACACAGGGCAAAGCGTACGTCTACTTTCAAGGCATTCATAATATTGATATTCAGAACAAAATTCACTAGTATTCCGTCAGAGCTTCCCTATTAGGCCCCCAGGGTGAGAAGGGCTCAGTTATTACTCTCCATCCTTATCATCATCATCATCACTGAGATCCTTACCTGATTAGTGGTGGTGTAGGTCATGGGATTGTGGCTGGGTAGTGGTAGTAGTAGTAGTAGTAGTAGTAGTAGTAGTAGTAGTTGTTGTTGTTGTTGTTGTTGTTGTTGTTGTTGTTGTTGTTGTTGTTGTTGTTGTTGTTGTTGTTGTTGTTGTTGTTGTTGTTGTTGTTGTTGTTGTTGTTGTTGTTGTTGTAGTAGTAGAAGAAGAAGTAGTAAAAGGAGGAGGAGGAGAAGAAGCACCACCACCACCACCACCACCACCACCACCACCACCAACCCCACCTCAATAATAACAAATACAACAATAATAACAACAACAACAAAAACATTAACAACAATAATGACTACAGGAAGAGCATCAGTAGTAGTAGTAGTAGTAGTAGTAGTAGTAGTAGTAGTAGTAATAGTAGTATCAATAGTAGTAGCAGTAGTAATTGTCGTTGTAGTGTAGTTCGTCTTGGAGTCGGTGTGCGTTGTGTGGGAGGCCCTGGTCACGTGTTGAGGGGCACGTGAGCCTCCTCCGCCTCGCCCGGTGACATTTGGCGGCAGGACACGCAGCGAGGCGGGGACCAATAAGACCAATAAGTCTGCGGATGGCACTCTCTCGCAGCAGAACTTCACACATTTTTCTAAGATCCTGGAATGCAATTTTTATGAAGAAAGTTGATCGCTGAGCCACTGGGATAGAGTGAGAATCTTGCCATCTGGACAGCATGAAATTTTCTCTTCGTGCTGACTTACAACGTGTTTGTGAAAATATATTGTAGCGCGAAGTTTTAGGACATCGTGTATGTTTCGGGCGAGGGCTGGAGACTGAGACACCTGGCGGAGGAATCAATAAGCAAGTTGGTTGTCAGGGAGCGTTGAACTACGCAATACTCTACGGGCAACGCTCTCCTCCTTCCCACCACCAACCCTACAACGCTCCTTTATCTCCCCTCTCCTGTTCCATCTTCTATCTCTTTCATATGAATCCTCTATACATCTTCCCTTCTTTCCAGTCCCGATGCCTCCCCTCCCTCCTCCCCTCCTTCCCTCCCACTTTGTAACTCCTAGTTCCTCATCAACCCTTCCTATTCTCCTATAAATTTCACTCAACGTACTTTTTTCACCCGTCCACGACCATACGAGGCCTGAATGAAGACAACGCCAAGCCACGCCACGTAATGTCTCGTCACCATTCTCCGCTCCACGCCTCCATCGCCCCCTGGAGCCTGGTAACAGAAGCCAAGTCTTGAGGAACAGATGGGAAGGAGGAAGAGAATTGTAGAGGAAGAAGGAGGGGACAGTGCGAGCTTATGAGACTATGGCGGACTGGGGAGAGTTTGTAAGTAACACCAAGACTCGGAGAGAGAGGAGCAAATGGCAAAGAAAGAAAAGAGACGAAGGAAAAGGGAAACGACGATGGTATTTTGAAAGGAGGTACAATAGGAAAATAAGAAATAGTATTGAGAGAGAGAGAGAGAGAGAGAGATTTTGTTTATTTTGTTGTTTGTCTCTTATGAACAACCAATAAAAGTCAGTCCCAAACCTCAAGTTCCCCTAGGTATCGGTTGTAAACTCGATATTTGGTGACTGATAAGCATGCTGTATTCAGGATGTATGTTGTTTCACGTTAGCTCACTGTGTCACTAATACGCTCGCCCTTTGCCAACATTCATACCGACTTTTTTGCCGTGCGTTGCCTTCATTCAGCTGCTCTGCATTCAAACCGTGCTGAAAATAACGGTACGGTATACATGAAAAAAGATAAGAGAAGAACAGTCTTATTCCAAAATCCTAGAAATAGAGAACTTGCTACTTAAATAAGAGGCAAGTTTTGATTCTCTTACATAATTTACATACAATTTTCGCCATAATTGTAATATCTAGAATCAGATGTTGGTGTTCTTTGCTTTCTGTTCTCTGTTTTCTCCACTGGTACCTGTCTGGTGCTTCTTCATCTGTAACTCTTACCAATTGTAACTCCAACGCAAATTCATCCATATCTTCACCCTTATCTCTTCCGTGACCAAAATGCAGGACAGTAATGTGTCTAAAAACTAAGCCAATTCCAGTCTAGCGGAGAAAGGATGAAAGTGTTGTGTTGTGTTTCTATACCAGTACTTACTAACAGATTTCAGATATCAATAGAAAAATATGAAGTCTCGCTCTCGCTGGTTGTTCATCATATATAGTGTTGCTTAATGTTCTATGTCTTCCATATGTGTATATTTGTATTACATATGAGTAATTATTAATTGAGTATATCATGTATTTAAATGCTCTCTCTCTCTCTCTCTCTCTCTCTCTCTCTCTCTCTCTCTCTCTCTCTCTCTCTCTCTCTCTCTCTCTCTCTCTCTCTCTCTCTCTCTCTCTCTCTCTCTCTCTCACACACACACACACACACACACACACACACACACACACACACACACATAGGACATCGAGAGAGAAAGGGACGGGGGCGGGGCCGGTATGCGGCAGTCTTTGTATCATTACATAGGGAAGGTCGAGCACAGGCCTTTGAGTTTATCACGAATCACACTCAATAGGGTTCTGCAAACACGGTTTTTGGCGCCCAATTTAAAGCGCAAACACCGAAATAATGTGAATGGGATAAGGAAATGGAGAGAACAATTTCCCCAATTTATTTCCTTTTCTAACTTTAACAGTCTTACTAACGTTAGGCAAAGCTTTAACGGGAAAATGAAAGAAATCACAATCCATTTTTCTTTTTTTATTCACAGCTCTTTAGTATATATATATATATATATATATATATATATATATATATATATATATATATATATATATATATATATATATATATATATATATATATATATATATATATATATATATATATATATATATATATATATATATATATATATATATATATATATATATATATATATATATATATATATATATATATATATATATATATATATATATATATATATATATATATATATATATATATATATATATATATATATATATATATATATATATATGAAAATTTTGTAAAAAAATGATCACAGACATTCTCGTAATGGCTTGCTGGTTGGTGCGTTTTTTTTTTCTTTGAAATTATTTTCTTTTGGGTACATGATTTTCTTTCCATTTTAGGTTTGATAATGTGTTTTTAGAAAGAAGTGGTGGGCAGGTGGGACTCTGGTGACATAGTCTGTTGGTTATTTATACATGTTCTTCTTTCTGTTCTCTGGCCTGGAGAGAGAGAGAAAGAAAGAGAGAGAGAGAGAGTCCCTCATTTATACTTAAAATACTCCAGTTTTCATAATATATTAAAACTTTTATGTTTTCCTCATATATTAATTTAGTCACGCTTCTTTCTTATCAGCTACTTTAATAAACGACAAAAGTATAAATCAGTACAATTTTTTTAAATCTCACCTGAAAAAAATAGTTCGTTTATATTTAACCTGTAATGTGAAACGAGTGTTAAAGGTAGAAAGATTTCATCCCTTGCTCTCCCTTCCTTGTCTTCCAAATCACGCGAGGAATTGATCGGAATATTACCAATTTCTCTCGGCGTTCCGTCACCAGGGATAAAAAACGCCCTGTAAAAAAATTGGTACGAAACGGAGGAAATTAAAAGATGCAACAGGATGTCTCTCATTTCCTGGCGCTGTTGGAAGGAGGGAGAGAAAAGAAGGTACTAAATGTATTTCTCACCCAAACATCAGCAAGGGAAGACTCTACTGAGGGCTGCGATGGAGTAAATTGAGAATATAGAGAATCTGAGGAAGCGGAAGGTTATTGGCGAAATGGGTCATGTTGTTCCACTCTTACAACCACCACCTACTCCACCAGTATATATATAGCCGCCAGCCAGCACAAAGAGCCGCCGCCACCCCGCTTTCGATCCCTGGTCCGCATGCAGCAGCAGCAGCCTCAGTCGTAATTGAATGGCCGGCTGATGTTTCTTTGTGCGTCGCTCAAAGATTCATGGCCCCTCGCCCTTGGATGGAAGAGTGCGAGGCGGGGTGCGGACTGAGGGCGTGGGGTGAGGGGGTGTGTTATGCAGCAGTTACTCAGAAGAGGACTCTCGCGAACACTGTGAGGTGAGCGACAAACTTTGAATATCGCAGTATCGTTCAATAGAACCACCTGATGGAAAAAAGAGAAAGGAAAAAAGAGAGAGAGAGAGAGAGAGAGAGAGAGAGAGAGAGAGAGAGAGAGAGAGAGAGAGAGAGAGAGAGAAGTGAAGAAGACGGAGAAAGAAAGAAAAGGAGGAAGAGGATAGGAGGAGAAGGAGAAGAAGAAGAAGAAGAAGAAGAAGAAGATGAAGAAGAAGAAGAAGAAAAAAAAAGAGGAGGAGGAGGAGGAGGAGGAGGAGGAGGAGGAGGAGGAGGAGAAAGGAGACAAGGTACAAAAAGAGATCCCGGACAAGGAGAAGGAGTGGGAGGGATGGAAACGAAGGTGTGTGAGGAGTTGTTATTGTTAGTAGTGATGGTAACGGTGGTAGTGGTGGTGTTGGTGTTGCGAAAGGAGACAGTGTTGGTGGTGGTGGTGCTGCTGGTTGTGGAGGTGAAGCTGACGAGAACGTTAACAAACACTACAGTAAGAGCTTTTGATAAAATTCATTGTTGTCGCTGCAGTCATATATTAAGTCCTTGAAATTTGGTGAAGCGAAGCGCGCCTGCAATCCCTCTGGAAGGACAAGGGAAGGGAAATCCGTGAAATAGTCTAGGGGACCACACTCTGGCTTTGACATACATGCACCTTCCTGCTCTCGTCATAAACAACCAAACAACAAAGGAAGGAACAGAGGCAAGCAGCGTGCTGTCAAAACATTACTAGACTGTTATTTCTATACTGGAGGGGCCAAGCAACACTGAGATGACTTTAGAGAGGCTGATATTAACTCCTAGATCGGCCATGTTTTAGACTTCAGGCCAGGGCGATGTTGTCCTAGTGAAGGTGGCACCGTGTTCAGTGCTGCGGGTTATGAGTGCGCGGCCCTGCTGTGTGCACCGGCTGCTGCTGCATCACCACCTCGGGGCTCAGGAGGTGGAGTTAATAATTGAAGGGGACGCCTATCATCACTTAAAGAATATGAGCATTTGATGATTGTACAGAGAGAGAGAGAGAGAGAGAGAGAGAGAGAGAGAGAGAGAGAGAGAGAGAGAGAGAAATGAGAGAGAGAGTGAGTGTGTGTGTGTGTGTGTGTGTGTGTGTGTGTGTGTGTGTGTGTGTGTGTGTGTGTGTGTGTGTGTGTGTGTGTGTGTCTGTTGCGGCCAGGGCGGAAAGTGGAGACTCCAATACAAACAGTCGGTAGAGGGAGTTAATCTGATGTGAGTCTGAGACGTTAACTGTTGAATGACAGCAAGCAAACCCATGCAGACGGGGCTTCAAGCCAGGAGGGAGGGATGGAGAGGTGGAGGGGGGAAGGAAAGAGGGAGACAGTGTAACCCTGGCCAAG
>NC_059297.1:8099410-8111910 GCF_017591435.1 Portunus trituberculatus
GATTTTTTACATTGTTGTATAGAATTAGCTTTTACATTTTCTCTCTCTCTCTCTCTCTCTCTCTCTCTCTCTCTCTCTCTCTCTCTCTCTCTCTCTCTCTCTCTCTCTCTCTCTCTCTCTCTCTCTCTCTCTCTTACCTAGTCCTCTCATCCAGCGCAATTTTGAGTTTATCTGGTTTACTCCTTTCATCCCATCCCGGCGTTACATCCAAGTTTTTTCTTCTTCCTTCAAAAGCATTCTCGCACATATACTTAACTTCAATTCCTTTTGAACTCACTAACGTTTTCTCACTCTAATTTATCTTTCATAATATCTATTTCACACAACTCTGCATAATTATATATTTCCCACTGTCCTAGTTTATGTTTTGTCTCCCATGATCCTTGTTTGCCTCACATTTCTATTTCTGTCGAAGGTGTTTAGTGCAGAGTGGCGTGGAGAAGTTCAACGCTCTCGTCTTCTTTCATTTCGTTTTTCTGTGTGGCGTGTTGGAAATCTTGGGATAGGGACGTTCGTTTCTCATGGTATGTTGTTACCGGCGATGGCGGTGGTGTTTGTGGTGGTGGTGGTGATAGTAGTCGATGTTCGTTGTTTTGTGTTTTTGTTGTTGTTGTTGTTGTTGTTGTTACTTATCTTTTAGTTTATATTCTTAGCAAATTGTGTGATTTTTTTATATACTCGTACTTACATAAACAAAACACGAGTGGTGATAATCTAAACATCACTCACCAAACGACTCTGCTGCAGTTTGCCTCTCACGTCATGTATGTCTCGTTGGCTAGTATTCTTGGTGGAAAGAGAGTAAGAGAGAGAGAGAGAGAGAGAGAGAGTGTGTGTGTGTGTGTGTGTGTGTGTGTGTGTGTGTGTGTGTAGAAAACTGATAGGATAGGAGAAAAAGAAATATCAAGCAAATAACTATAAGCATAAAAAGAGAGGAAGAGGAAGGAGATAAGATTAGAAGGATATCGCTAATGGGAGGATGGATATGAGAGAAAGAGAGAGAGAGAGAGAGAGAGAGAGAGAGAGAGAGAGAGAGAGAGAGAGAGAGAGAGAGAGAGAGAGAGAGAGAGAGACGAACCGAAAAAAGACAGATAAACAAGCCTAGATAAACAGACAGGCTAGCTAAACTAAATAGACAGATACACAAACAGACAAACAGAAACGAACGGACAGACAGACAAACAAACACATACACGAGAAGACTATTCCATCATTTCACTTTTGGCAGCTTCCCCGAGGAGTTGAAAGGGATTGAGTGTTGATATAGGTTCAGCCAGACACTCTTGCTGATGACAGGTGCGTGTATAGGGTCTGGAGGTGTTCCGCTTAAAGCTTAAAGGTGCAGACACTTTGCGGCAACAGACGGCGGCGGCGAGGCAATGGATGAGGCCAGACGCTGCTGAGACACGCGCGCCAAGTTGACAACTCGTGGGTAATTGTTGCTTTGCGTATTGCACCTGTGGCTTGTGTGTACTGAATACTGGATGCTGGATTGTGCTGTATGATTTGGTAGTTTTTGTGTTATCTTAGTTTCACAAAATGAACACAAACGAACAAGTAGAACAAGTGTCCTCTTATTTGTTGAAATTTAAAGAGCTGTTTGTCTTAGGTTTTCGGTTGTGATGTTAGTGAACCTGTCATGCCTACGTATTAGTGGTATTATCTTACATTCCCAAAGGAACACAAACAAATTCAATGAAAGAACTAGCATTCTAAGGATTAGTGGTCATGAAAAAGACTATTTGCGTTAGATTTTCTGAATTTGGTGTCAATAAATACGTTGAGTGTGATGGTGGTACTGCCTCCCTGAAATCGCACAATATAAAAACTCAACACAAAGTATATAAAAGCACACATCAACAGGTCTAGTAGTCCTTACAAGGATGTATGCGATATGTTACACCTTCAAAATCTTAACTGAAGCGTGGTACAGTAGAGGTGAAGGAGGCTCATGGCTCGTCATATAACAGTTAATCAGATCCCGAGATGAGGCGGTCATTCAATCTCCATCATCAGTATCATTGCACCATTGCCGATTCATCTTTGTCCCATCAAGTCATTATGGTGCCATCAGCGTGGTCTGCCAGTGAAGACTGTAGTCCTGCCACCCACATCTAGCCTCCTCTCATTCCTGCCGGCTGCCTGTTGTACTACTGCTCGCTGGCTTTACGTGCGAGATTTATAAATTACCGAAGTGCGCAGCTCTGCCTAATGCCCTGTAAGAACCACAGCACACACACACGCACACACACACATTCTTTGTCCTCTCTCCCTATGATAAATGAGAGCAAGTGATTCAGCATTATTCAGGCTTTTATTACCACTCTCGAAAGATAAAAGGTGATGTTTAAAAGTCAAGGTGTTGAGGATGCTTATAATAACTTGTCTCATGGATGTCTCTTTATAGCTAGCACCCATTAGAGGACCAAGGTGAAGCTGATTGGCACGTGGAGGATGGCGACAAAATATTAAAGATGGTTACGAGGAAATTACCTTAAAAAACAATAATGCAACACACACGTACATTTATCTCACTGAAAAGTAAGATGTATGGTTCAATTCCTCGCCCACTTGAATATTTGTGGATTATTTTGTTAATATTCCTTGTCTTAGACAAACTGAGAGGAAAGAATCATGGCGATATCAATGATCTCTTCCTTTAATTTGCAAGAGAACCAAGGTTTGATTTCTCGGTCACTTGAATGTTAACAGCCAATTTTCAAGATTATTCATTATATATATATATATATATATATATATATATATATATATATATATATATATATATATATATATATATATATATATATATATATATGCCAGAAGTATGGGAACATAAGAAGTTTAAAATGCTCAGACGCTTGGAGAAAATCATTATGAATCGAACTAGTCAAACAGTGACCTTCAATAAAATATTATTTATATCATCATTATCATTATCATCATTATCATCATGAGAAGCCATGGCTGATGGTATATTTCAAAGAGTGAGGCACCCCATCATCATCATCATCATCATCATCATCATCATCATCATCATCATCATCACTACTACCATCACCATTACCATTATAAAGGCTCCGCCTGTTAATGTAGTTCACAACTGTTGAATACACTTAGAACACATTCATCATCATCATCATTATCATCATCATCATTATCCTCATCATTATCATCATCATCATTATCCTCATCATCATCATCATCATCATCATCATCATCATCATTAGCATCGTTATCATCTTTATGAAAAGCCAGAGCTGATGCTATACAAAATTTTAATAGTTCAATCACCATCATCATCGTCACTATCAGCATTATGAAAAGCCACGCGCGATGATGCATTTCACGGAAGAAAGTGATTGGAGATGGGATCATTTCCCGGTACTATGAAGGGAACCCATGCAGCAGGCGGTGTGTTTGTCTGTGTGTGGAGAGGGGGATGGTCGATGTGTCGCTGCTCACACACACACACACACACACACACACACACACACACACACACACACACCGCGTAGTGTAGTGGTTAGCACGCTCGACTCACAATCGAGAGGTCCGGGTTCGAGTCCCGGTAAGCGGCGAGGCAAATGGGCAAGACTCTTATTTACCTAGCAGTAAATAGGTACGGGATGTAACTCGAGGGGTTGTGGCCTCGCTTTCCCGGTGTGTGTTGTGTGTTGATGTGGTCTCAGTCCTATCCGGAGATCGGTCTAGGAGCTCTGAGCTCGCTCCGTAATGGGGAAGACTGGCTGGGTGACCAGTAGGCGACCGAGGTGAATTACACACACACACACACACACACACACACACACACACACACACACACACACACACACACACACACCATACCTCGCCCCCGCTCATCTGTTCCTGCCACTGATTTTATATATTTACTCCTGATCAGCTCTGACAGGCCGGGTTGGCGAGAGCTGCGGGGGAGAGGGATGCAGAGAGGTGGAACTTGATGTACTGAGAATGAGAGGTGGAGTCAGGGGTCGGCGCTCTTGGTCCTGAGGGAAATGGTACTGTCAGCCTTGCGTCCTGCTGACTCAAGGGGAATATTGGCATGGTGCTGTCCGCTGCCATGATGGAAGGGAATGCAGGGTCGGAGGGAGAGAAACGACGAGGAAGATAAAACGAGGAAGAGGGATTGGCAGAAAAAAAGCACTGGTAAAAAGATATTGTAGGAGATAGGGAGATCAGAAAAGACCGTTTTTTTTTTATCATCGGAGATCTTGGAATGTCTTTTTTTCTTTTCTTTTTTTTTACATTGCATTCAAGCTTTCTGACTGAGAGACACTGAAGCTATTTATATTTTAGTTACTTTGTATTTCACAGGAGCCAGCCACACCTTTCGCTTTATTTCAATACACTGCACGGAGCAAACAACATATCGGTTTTGTCACTGAAGTCATGACTATTTTCTTACACTGACGTAAATTTCGAGTTTTTGTGCTGACTGACTAAAATGGTAGGATAGATTTCACTGAGTCTAGTTTTAGTAGTTATCATGATCTTAGTCTTAATATCTGTGTGTGTGTGTGTGTGTGTGTGTGTGTGTGTGTGTGTGTGTGTGTGTGTGTGTGTGTGTGTGTGTGTGTGTAATTCACTGTTTGATCTGCTGCAGTCTATGACGAGACAGCCAGACGTTACCCTACGGAACGAGCTCAGAGCTCATTATTTCCGATCTTCGGACAGGCCTGAGACCAGGCACACACCACACACCGGGACAACAAGGTCACAACTCCTCGATTTACATCCCGTACCTACTCACTGCTAGGTGAACAGGGGCTACACGTGAAAGGAGACACACCCAAATATCTCCACCCGGCCGGGGAATCGAATCCCGGTCCTCTGGCTTGTGAAGCCAGCGCTCTAACCACTAAGCTAAAGGGCTTGTGTGTGTGTATGTGTGTGTGTGTGTGTGTGTGTGTGTGTGTGTGTGTGTGTGTGTGAGAGAGAGAGAGAGAGAGAGAGAGAGAGAGAGAGAGAGAGAGAAAATAGCTTTACTGAAATATCGATGAAAAATTTATGATGAGCAATTTTGTAACACTGTATTAACGTGTAATTAAGGCCTCCCTTCATACAGTACCAGCAGCTGGCACGTGACAGACATATTCATAATTGAAAAAAAAGGAATAAATAAATATATATATATATATATATATATATATATATATATATATATATATATATATATATATATATATATATATGTGTGTGTGTGTATATATATATATATATATATATATATATATATATATATATATATATATATATATATATATATATATATATATATATATATATATATATATATATATATATATATATATATATATATATATATATATATATATATATATATATATATATATATATATATATATATATATATATATATATATATATATATATATATATATATATATATATATATATATATATATATATATATATATATATATATATATATATATATATATATATATATATATATATATATATATATATATATATATATATATATATATATATATATATATATATGTGTGTGTGTGTGTGTGTGTGTGTGTGTGTGTGTGTACATATATACATATACATATATACATATGTACATATATATATATATATATATATATATATATATATATATATATATATATATATATATATATATATATATGTGTGTGTGTGTGTGTGTGTGTGTGTCTGTGCATATGTGTGTGTGTGTGTGTGTGTGTGTGTGTGTGTGTGTAAAAGGTTTTGTTCATGTTATCCACTATGTCATGTTAGTTAACAATGTGCTGGAGACTCGAGACATCCTGCCCACCTGCTTGATACCAACGCGTCTGTTTATCTTAGAAGATATCTATTGCAAAGGTTACAAAACCAGGGTGTTTGTGTCACTGTAATTATTACATCAATTGCAAAATAAACCAGCTAAGGTTGAATTTCAGAGTCTACTAAAGTTTAAGGCTTTTATTCGTCTTTTCTTCATTGTCAGAACTATTTTTAAAGACAGTCTTTCTCAATAAATGTTTTCTCCATTACTGATGCTGAATTCTCTTTGACTATTACTGAAATTGTGAAAACACTATTTTAGGCATTAATAATTTTCACCTGAATCTGTTGAACTATTCAAGATTCAGAAATATGGACTTTTTAGGCATGGAAATTTTTCCCGTAAGACTTAGGTAATAATGTTTCCCATGGCCAGAATGAACTGTATCCGTTAGGAAGAGAGACACTCATGTATTTTTCTAGACAGTAGTTGGGTCAAATATCATTAGGACTTAACCTACTGGGATGAGCTTGAAAAGAGGTGGTAATCACAGTCAAAAATCTCTCGTTTATTATTATGATTCCCTCACTTGTGCTTACTACAAATGGGGAAAATATTACTATTGATTTTCAGATGTGTCTACCGATATCAGCTTCCTATTTAATTCCTTCACCCTGTCCCTCCTTCTCTCTCTCTCTCTCTCTCTCTACCCATCCAGCTCTTTGATCTTATATTTCTACCTGCAAAGCCTGTCTGTGCGCACAATCCACCTAAAATGATTTCCACAAATTTAGTCATTCGCTCTTTCCTTTTCACAGACACACTACTCCCTCCCCTTCATCGATTCTTCTCGGATCTTCAGCCAATACAACCTCTCTCCTACTCCTCTTCTTCTATCTCTTCCTCCTCTCTGATCTGGGCAATATCTCACTTTCCTTTTGGTTTATTGTTTTTGGAAACATCTGAAAAAAAAACAATAATAAAAAGTAGAAAACCTGTAACATGAACTGTGTGTATCTGCCTCGGGTATAAAAGGCATGTATTTGAGATGTCACTTGCAAACGAGACATCAAAGAATGGGTTCATATTGTTTCTTTCTCTGTGTGTATATATATGTTTTTTTGTTTTTTTTTACCCTTTTTTTAATCCTTTGCCTGCAAGTAATGGGTTTGCGTGGATGAGAGCTGCCTTCCTCCTCCTCCTCCTCCTCCTCCTCCTCCTCCTCCTCCTCCTCCTCCTCCTCCTCCTCCTCCTCCTCCTCCTCCTCCTCCTCCATCAATTCTTCCCTCTGCTCTTATACCGTTTCCCAGACCTGCCCCTCCGTCCACACTATTGGATGTGTCAGCTGTTACGAAATGAGATCATCAGTCTGAAACCTTAACCCATATAAACCCAACATGTCTTAACCTGTCTCAAATTTCGTAAAATCTGGTTACAATACTTAAAGCACATCAATTAAGAAAGAATATGAGTTATTTTTATATGGGACTTATTGCTTTTATATAAAAGCATGACTACATATGTAGTCATTGGGTGCAGTTCCTCATATATTATCAGCACCAATTTTTCCTCTTCCCAGGTGATTATAATTTTTTCGCTTCGCTGTTTGTTTTTATGTTTTAAATGTAAAAATGAGCATCGTTAGGATAATAAATAAAAGTTTTAAGCACATTATATTTATTTCAAATATTTCAAATGACATATTTTTGACATTGTTCACATTTTTTGTATTCATAAATTGTTCCTTTGCTCCTTTACAGAAACATAAAATGACCATGACACCTTATTCAAATAAAAACTGAAATAATATTTTAAAAATAACTGAAATAATATTCTAACGATTAAATAACCATAACATAATCACCTTATTCAAATAAAACAGGGAAATGATATTCTATCGAAAGTACTACTCTATTTTTCATGAAATTTCTGGAAACATTCTTTCAAGTGGAGGGATTTGTTGCACTTTGCACACTGTATTCTGCAGTTTTTCTTACAAACTGTGCAACGTCTGACTGGGCAACTCTTTGGGTAATGATTTCTATTGTCAGTCCTCACATCTGCAAGAACTGAAAATGAAGGTCCAGGTCGTGAGTCTGTTCTCGGCTTTGGTTGAGACTGATGTAACATAGCTGATAAACTCTCCAACTAAACACAACTGCAATATTTATTGCATTGACTACCAAAGTCCAGTACCATTTTTTCCCTAGAATAGTGGGTCTGTAATCTGCTAGTGATCTGTCCATCAAATCTACTCCTCCCATACCTGCATTGTAGCAAGCAACAACATTTGGCTGAGGAACATTTACGGAACCTTTGTCCTTCACTCTTCTCTTTACTGGCCGTATTGGCTCTAGCCCAATAGCATTGCTACAGAGTGTCACAACTGAATTGTCATTTTGTAAGTCCACTTGTGGGGTAATGTGACTTTGTTTCCATTTAGGCACACTAAGCTTTTGCTTTTTTCTGGAAACTTGGTAAGCAGTAGTGTCTTCATCAGATTCTTCATACATAACATCAACCTCTCCTGCTACTTCTTCTGGCATTCCTTCAACATCTACAAGTGTGTCATCATCGAGCTGCTCTATATCACTGTCGTCACCTCCACCTGGTGGACCAGTAATAACAATGTCTACATCTCCTTCTCTGGTCTCAGCAAAATCGATGGCATCCCTAAGAAATCTTTGGGATCTGATCTTCGGTCCATAAAATGTTCCAGAGTCCATTCTGCTGTCCTGAAAAGAAGGAAAGTAAAAATTTTAGATGGCACTCATATTAGCAACAGTAAATATATAACTATGTAACTGCTGGCATTTCAATAAGCTGTTATTTTGTAATCCACCTATTTTTCTATCTATCTATCTATCTATGTCTATCTATCTATCTATCTATCTATCTACCTATCTATTTATCTATCTATCTATTTATCTATGTCTATCTAACCATACATCTATCTATCCATCTATCTTTTTATATCTATCTATTTATCTACGTATCTATCTATCTATCTATCTATCCATCTATACACACACACACACACACACACACACACACATATATATATATATATATATATATATATATATATATATATATAGAGAGAGAGAGAGAGAGAGAGAGAGAGAGAGAGTATGAAATAGTTGATACATACAATGTTGGCATCTTGCCCAATGACTACATATGTAGTCATTGATTTGCAAACTTACCTCAAGAACAGGAAATGAAGTCAATGCAGGAGTTGAGGATTAGATGTACTTCCTCAAGCATCCAAGAAGGGACTGAGTGAATGACACCTCCAGCGATGCAGCCACGGCAATGCTGTGCAGGCTAGAACATGAAAAGGTAGCAAGTGGAAGAAAACCTGAATTTCATCCGTTTTCTTCTTCACCATATATGAAGGGGTAAATTAAATATGCATAGTTTTAGCGATTCATAGACCAGGCAAGAGTGCAGAATTAGGTTAATGCCCATGAAATTTCAAATGGGTTCTTTAATCATTACTAGTGGTATTTTAAAATACATGACTACATATGTAGTCATTGGGATAATATGGGTTAATAAAGCAATGATACGTTGGATACACGCTTACGCCACGGTATACTCGACAGGCTTCCTGGGATGAGTGACAGCTGCGGGATGAGCAGACACACGCACCACAATATATGTACACTTGTATGGTGTATGGTGCTACCGGCTCTGCCTGAAATGATAGAAAAGCAAGGGGTAGAGATGGGAGTCCGTTCTCTGGTACTGATTCATTCTTATTGTTTTATTGTGATTGTATCTTTATTGTGAATCCTAACGAGAAGTAGGTAGAACCATGCCAAGTATACATTACGTTTAGGATGAGATTCAGGTACAGTAGTAGTGAGCCTCCAAAAGAACAATAGGAAATCTTAAGAATTAGACAAATTAATGGATGTTGTTGAAATCACCTTTGGTCATGAAGTCTACGGATTTTCACATATAAATATAAAAATCTGAATAAATCCATGGTTCTCTGCCGTAGCATTATCATCTACCGGAGAGCATGGAGGTGGTGAACAAGTAAGAAAAATGTTTGTCTTTCCAAAATACAACATAATTCTTTTTTCTATTACTATTTACTGCACCATTAGTGGAAGCCGGATTCGTAGCAACCAGTCTTCCAGGTTCATGTATAGAACTTTATGTGGAACATATGGCTCAGAAATTTAAGAATTTTCGTGATACTTCGCTGTACTAGACCGGTAGTAGAATCTGTCAGAAGTCAGGTGTTGAACTCTGCACACAATTCGATACGATCACACAAAATGGCAAAAACCAAACCACATGGATGACTAATGCATATCGTGCCGCTGCTACTCACTTCTTATGTAATATAGACAAAACAATAACATTTAAAATATTCCACACTTATGCTACTGATGTTTGCCGATGGAGAAATTAGTACAAGCTGTTATGTGCTACCGGATTGAATGCCAAAGCGTTTTATCTACTGAATATAATTTGCATTACAGGCAGAAAAAAAGTAAAAATAATAAAAGAAATTAATTCATTGTGACATTGGCTTTCATGGATAGAGTGTTTGTGTATGCAGCTGCAGAAACATCACTTAACAATTGGACATGTGTAGGTGACAGTCACGATTATATAGGCTGTGCTTGCTGTGAAGCCTTGTTAGACTGCAAATGAAATTATATATTTACAATAATTTGATCAACGTCAAGAGAGGACATATGTACAAAAAAGTGTGATCAAAAGTCATATACTCTTCTGAGCTCAGTCCAATTTGTTTAACATTGTTCTCCCAATATCAAGTCCTTCAATCTGCTGAGAACCCCTTTACCAAAATCTGAAGATTGATGGATTCTTATTAGAGGACTTGAAGAAAAAACGTGAAATAGTAAGAGGGAATGAAAAATTCTGCGAGTCCTTATGTTCATGAATGTTCAAACTGTATTCTATATAAACAAATATTTTTATTACCTCACAAAGTCCGATGAAAGAACGTAATGACCCTTCATGTATTACAGGATTGGATAATTCTTTTTCCTGTTTACCGCAAATGTCCCTTGCGTAGCCGAACAGCAATATCCTGCTAAAAATCAACTCAAGTATTAAACATTTCATTGATTATCCTGAGAGAAATTCATGTTCATTGTGTTTTGTTGTGCACTGTCCTTCATCTCTCCTCACATTTTGGATTTCTAATAAGAATTCATACAATGGAACCACGCAACTCTGATCGCTCCTATCCAACCCCGTTTCCCAGAGTCCGTCTCCCTTCCTCCAATGGGTCTTCGTCTTCCAAGCCCATCCGTGGTGGCTTTGCCACCTCCCCGCCTTCCCCGCCTACTGATAAGCCTTCCATCGGCGAAAGATCTTCTCTCATCTTGATCTACTTCTGTCTGCTGGGGATGCTAGTGGTGGCGTGGAAGCGCACGAGGGACCCCTTCTGCATGGCGGCGATGGTGTTGTTGATGCTCTACAGGATTCTGCTCTGTAGTTCCATCTACAATTCCATCTAGCAAGAGCGAATTTGTTGAGGTTAAGGTTAAGTGAGCATGATGCTCTTTTCTTGTTTGTTATTCCTCTTCTTATTGTCATGTTTTTGTACATTTCTTTTGAATGTAGAATTAGATTTAATATGTGTCCCAATTTATTGTATGCTAATTATGTTGTTGGTAATCTTTATCCACCATTTACCGACCAATTATTTGCTGCAGATGGTCCCTTTACTACAATATAGTCACAGTGAATACAAACAGTTGGACATACGTGACGAAAGAGAACTGTTGTAAGTGCAATGTGTGTATATTAGCTTTGTCATCGTGTATACTTTGTTACTTTTCTGCTATCGTGTTCTTGTAATTAAACATCATTTTTTTCATATTTGTATTTCAGAAGTACCACCTCATAATAAGGGCTACTTTTAACTATGTATGCCATTTTAATACTGTATTACAGAAACACTATTGTTATAAAGTACTTACCGAACAATGATACATTTTATAGCAGAATTGTGAAGATTTTCCACTTACCTTTCTTCAAGACTTAACTCACCACTCTTTCCCCCAGGTGAGTGTTACGGCGTGCAGGTGAATTCCATGCATCTCCCGGATGAAATACCGCGTAAGTTTTCATACTCGTTTCCTTGTTAGTGTATTCTAGCCTTATTAACTGTTATGGTTCAGGATGTACGTGCAATCACTCCTTTTCAGCACCACAAAAAAAGCATCGTATACATCTTGCGTATTTCACACAAAGAAAGAAAAAAAAATAGTATCCAACTATCATTCATGAAATAAGCACAATGAAAATTCCAATTGACATGATTGAATTATGCAGGTGTCTCGGCACTTTTCTATTGGAATAGTTCAGATCATGGAAAGAAAGAAGAAACAGTTGTAAATGAATAGCTGTAAAAGCAGATAATGAATAACAATGCAACATTAAATCTGCTTAAAAAAGGGCGATGTTCGTAAAGATATGAAGTATTGCCGGCATCTTTATATTTAGTTACTGTCGACAACGAGAACGTTGTTGTTAAATGTTAGCTTAATATCAGTTCTCACAAAACAAGGAAAGCGCAATTATTGCTGAGAGAGAGAGAGAGAGAGAGAGAGAGAGAGAGAGAGAGAGAGAGAGAGAGATTTCATATTCTCGGAAAGATCCCGAGCTCAGACTTTGAGAAAGAGAATCGGGGCGAGTCTTTCCAGAGTTTCCGAATACG
>NC_059297.1:8116910-8119410 GCF_017591435.1 Portunus trituberculatus
TAGAGACGATGTGAGAAGATGAGGCTTGAAGGTGTTTGTGTAGCAGGAGAGAGAGGACTATAAGGAAAAAGAGGAGATAGAGAAAGAGGGAGGAGATGGTGTTGTGAGATAAGAGAATAGTGTGTATGGGTGGTAAGGGTGGAAGGAAAGCAAGGTTGTCTAGGTAATAGCGTTCCTCGCTTCTCCTGGCCATCATCATACGTGGTCTGCGAGGCGTTCACAACCCTGATTAAAGTATCTACCTCCACCTTCCCTCCCTGCTCAACTCCCTCTGTCCCTCCCTGTCTGCGTACTATCTCACCATCTCTTTCCTTCTTTTCTCCTCTAGTAATCATAATGCTCTGTTAGTCTATTCACCCGCCCAGCCAATCACACCGCCTGCCGCCTCCTGGTACTAACTAACCCCCAGCCAATCGCCGTGCCCCTCGCGCTTCCCCGTCAAATCATCCAAGAGTCCTTCACAGCACCTCGTTGCCGCCGCCGCCGTCTCCGTCTCCGCCTCCGCCGCCGCCGCTCCGCCGCCACCCACGCCACCCCATCGTCTCCACCAGGACAGGTGTGACAATATCAGCGGCCGACATCCCTTCTTTCCGCTGTCTGGACCAATTGGAGGCAACCTCAGGCGGCCTTGGCCAATCAGCATCCCCGGCGTGCTTCTTGGGGCCAATCACTCCGGCTGGTGACACCATGGAGGCACCAGTGGCCCTCGGTGACCCCCTAGCTAGATATTAATTATTCCATTGTAATTAATTTATTGTTGTTTGATAATGAAGGTCAGATGAGGGGACGCAGGGAAGTAGCTGTGTTTGAAGCTCGCCTCATACCGTCTTAATGAGGGGACGCCGAGCCACCGCCTGTTTGCACGACCCTCACCAAACTGTCGGCACATTTTCCTTATAACTCTTTTTTCATCTCATTATCTTGGCGAAACTTTCGTCAACTTGTCATTTTTTTACGATCTTTTCCACGAGCTTTATTTTCATTATTTTTATTTCTTCATTGTCGGGACCTCTTTCAAGATACTGTATTCTTTTGCTTAAGTAATCACGTGTTCTCTTGTCACTGGTGATTTTACCTGTATCTATCTGCCTCAGAATTGATGTATACGTGTCTTGTCTGTCTGTCTGGTTGCTGATGATGCTACTACTGTTGTTGTTGCTTTTATTGTTGTTTTTTTGTTGTTGTTGTTGTTGTTGTTGTTGTTGCTGCTGTTTTCTGTGTGTGTGTGTGTGTGTGTGTGTGTGTGTGTGTGTGTGTGTGTGTGTGTGTGTGTGTGTGTGTGTGTGTGTGTGTGTGACGTGATATGGTCTGTATGTTAGCCTGCCAGTCTACCTGTATGTTTATTCCTCTCTTCCTCTCTCTCTCTCTCCCTTCTTTTCCCCCTTCCTTCTGTCCTGCCTTCTACTCTTCCTTCGTCCCTCCTTTTTTTTTCTTCCCTTCTCCATTAACCACACATCCCACTACGTCTCCCACATAATATGTCAAACTGTTTCGTAAGATCCATCAAAATCATGAATATTTTTGTAGCATCTCAACCAGTAAACCGGAACAACCCTTTATACCTTCAAATAGATCAATCCGTGTGTAACTATTTGCTTCTTATTCACCTCGTCAGCAGCATCCTTAACCTGCTGGTAGAAAGAGGTACTTGTCCAACTTGTTAAGCCCAGTGCCGCTAGCAGATTACAAAGTCACTCCCTCAGCTCTAATACGTATAATTTTATAATGCTACGGAAATATACGTTTGGTTTTCCTATTTCTTCACATAAATCTCTTCCTGAAATATGTCTTAAGAAGTTGCAATATAAGTTTTTTTTTTTTTTAACGATGCGATGTTTTTGTTGCTGAAAATATCTATAGTTTCGTTTTTTTTTTTTTTTTACCGAAACTCCCTTTTTTTTTTATCTATTCATCCTTCAATTGCTAATGGCAGCATGACATGGTGTTTCATTAAAGTAATTTTGGACTATTTTATCGTATTAAGCAAATAACTGCTGACATCAAAACATATGTATTAAACGAGCATTTCTTTTTTAAATCAGTGGTGCCTCTTGATGTACAATATTGTCACTCACATAAACAAACTGGCAAGATATATCTTTACATGCTTCGAAAAACTGAGATGAGAAATTGTCTTATTTTCATAATTTTCAGAAAATAAATATAAGAGTTAGGACGCATCTTGCATCACTAACGCCCTCGCCAAAAGAAAAGGTAAATCAACCAACTACTATAAAGCACAAGGAAGACAAGGAGTTGAATTTTGTAAAACTAGATGTATATATATTTCTATTTCAACGCAGATTATCAAACATAACACTACTAAACCTGCCTCCTACCACACCATTACTACCACCTCATCCTTGCAAACTATGGTAAAAATAACAGACAAACAAAGTGTTCTTGTTGGATCCTCATTCGTCCCTTCATCTACATACAAAAGAGGAATTTTATATCATTTGAAAACATAGTACCTCTGATCCCCTTCCTTCCCTCCCTT
>NC_059297.1:8124410-8144410 GCF_017591435.1 Portunus trituberculatus
CTAGTACTGTGGGGCAACGGTGGCCGGAGGTACAAGGGACGGGGCGCTGTAGCAGGAAGAAGAGGAGGAGGAGGAAGAGGAAAGTGGGAGGGAAAAGGAAGTACAATGACAGTAGGAAATGAAAAAAAAAAGAGAGAGAGCTGAGAGTTGGTAAATGAATAGAACTAGAAGATGAATTTAGAACAGAGGAAGAAATGAGATTAAAAAATAAGTGTTGAAATTATATGAAGAACTGGAACAAGAAATAAGAGAGCAGATTGAGGAGAAACTGGAGATTGGAGATTTTTAGGGAAGAATATAAGGAGACGAGGAAGTAGATAAATAGTAAGAATGAACAGATGGGAACAAGGAGGAAGAGGATAACAGAAAAAAAAAGAGAAATTGGACTGTAGGGAGTTGTAAAACAGGAGGAAGACGAGAGAGAAAAAAAAAGTAAATATTGTACGATTATGGAGGTGGAAGAGAAGGAAACACTGGAAGATAAATACTTTTGGAAAAGGTGAGAAAATAAAGAAAGACAGGTAAGAGAGGAAAGGAAAAATTTTAAGAACATTATTGGAAGTTGATGAAACAAGAGAAGAGAAGAAAGAGAAAACATGAATGATAAAGAGATCGGTAAACATAAAGAGACTTGCAGGAATAGGATAGAAATAGGAGAAAAGAGGATGAATTGTAAGAATGGAGGAAGATTAGATCGAAAAGAAAAGATACTCGAGAATGAAGAGTTTGAATAAGAGGAGGAAAAAAATTAAGAAAGAAAATAACAAAAGAAAATCTGAGAATCGGACGCTGGAGAAAGAAGGAAGAAAAGGAGAATGAGAAGATAGAACATAGTAACATGAAGATGAAATAGAAAAAAATGGAATAAAAAATGCGAATAAAATGGAAGAGAAGAAGGAAAGAAGAAAAAAGAAGAAATGGAAAAGTCGAAAGAAGCTGATCCCGTAAAGAAAGCAAATAAAGAAGAAAGAAAATGAATCAGAAATAGGAAAAAATGAGAGAGAGAGAGAGAGAGAGAGAGAGAGAGAGAGAGAGAGAATGAATATGTGTGTGTGTGTGTGTGTGTGTGTGTGTGTGTGTGTGTGTGTGTGTGTGTGTGTGTGTTCGTGACCAGTCTCGAGGGAGCAATAAGCCTAAACCTGTACTGAATAGACTAAGAGAGGAGGAGTCGTGTATAATGCATCAAAGGAGACGTCAACCTAGGAAGTACTGAGGCGGCAGCTATGTTTACCTGTAAGATGTAGGTGATGCAGGTGGAGAAGTGTAGGGAAGAGGAGGAGGAGGACGAGGAAGACGAAGAAGAAGAAGAAGAAGAAGAAGGAGATGAGGATAAGGAGAATAAGCTGTAGAAGAGAGAATGGTTTCAAGAGTTGACTACATTTATCACACAAGGGAAGTTTAGATTCCTTTTTTTTTATCTTTGTGAATTTTTTCCATATGTTTTCCAATTTGTGGTTTTTCATACGCGCTCACACACACACACACACACACACACACACACACACACACACACACACACACACACACACACACACACGTTCAGTAACGAGCTGTAAAAGTTTTTTGATGTTTATAGTGATCGCGTTTAGGATTACGCTATTAAATACCCATCATAGATCCTTTTTAGCACTTTCACTTTCATGAGTTTATGTATTCATTTGTTATTTATAAGCTCCCGGAAATTGCGTTGAAAGACACAAATTAAGCGGTCACATGGTTGAGGAAATTCATAAAAAGAAGTTGGAAATAAGCAATTACAAAGTGAAGCTGGGAGAGAAACGGACAGACAGGCAGACAGGTATGCAGGCAGGTGAACTGTTTTATGGACAGCAGGAATGAGAGAAAAAATGTTAACATATCATACTTTTTATGATTCATATTGGCTAGCTGTGAGACGGACATAGACACAGGCAGACAGAAGGAAACTTAACACAAAGGAAAAAAATTCGATCCAGTGTGAATTTCTTGGAACAAGAACTACGGTCCATTTCGGAGGATATATATTTTTTCTCCGTCATGCTGATAGACAGTGTTAGACAGGCAGACTGACAACACACGGCAGTATTTTGCTGACCTCCTGCTTGAAGATTCTGAAGCCTTTGTCTTTTCGCCGTGTTGCTGGCATAAGTCTAGCCTGAGCGTCACTTGTCCGTCTTCATCTACATCTGTCTGCTTGCCTCATTCACTGTCCACGCCCAGTCCTTCCAGCGAGTCTCTTAAGGCCTACAATTTGCGAGTTTACCTGGATGCTCTGTCTCAGTAAATAATTCACGTCAGATTTTTTTTTAAATGACACGCTAGGAAACGGACGCAAAAGTGTTATCAAATCTTTTTAATTCTCACGATTCAAGAAAGAAAATCTACCGTGTAGTTAATCTATGAAATGGGCTTCCTCGGGACGAGACTTTTAAACGCCATCTTAACAAATATTTTACCTCAAGTTCGCAGCTAACAACGTTTGTTTGTTAGAGATTAACTTCCATCCCTTCAGGAAGGTCATTTAATCTATTTTCATTCTTTTCCATAAAATTTCTTCCCTGTTTTTCTTTCTCTATGCTCATAAGGTATTCATTTCCGATATATTTTTCTTTTCGTCTTGAGCCGTGATGAGTTGAGTTTGGCAGTAAGTCTTCTGCTTTGTCCTTACTTCATCTTAGTAGTTCTAGATCAGGTCACCTCGTGAGGACCTCAAAGCCTGTTGTGGCCTGCCTTTCTATGATCTGTTCTTTTATTGACTTTGGCAGATATTCCGTATCTCATGATCAGTTCTTCCACTGCCCATTGGAAATAAAGATTAGACACATTTGTGGGCAAGGGAGATGGAAATAGGAAGGTATGACTACCATGTATGGACGTGATGGTTCTTGCAGCCTTTTCTTTTTCTTTTTCATGTTCTTTGTTCTTATAAAACACAACGAATATCTCTTAATTCATATAATATTGGTATTCGCGGTTTTTTGCAGTGTGGTCTATTACTCCATTTCATTTGCAGATTTCAGGGCTTAGGATATTAGTATTTATGATTTTATCTTTGTTTTATTTCATAAGTTCTATACTGCATAGTGAAGTTAAGGAAAAGCCAGAAATGTCTCTCAAGCTTTAGGATTTTGGTAATTATTATTTTCCTAGCTTGTTCTGTGTTTCGTGTGTTGGAATTATACATTGCATTTAACATTAACAAGATCTTAAACATTTTTTTCCTTTGTGAAAATGGCGATAAGTTGCAACACAACTCATCTAGATGAAATACAATGATATATACTTTATCTTTTTATGCAAGTTTTCTTCTTCTGTCCAATAACAACCCAATTCGAATACTGTGTGTCAATGTTTGACTTACATTTGTATCGCCCTTAGACTCTCATTTCCAACTAGTCTCCTTCATCCAATCGCCACCTGATTTGCCCATCTCACCCACCACGCAGTGCTCCACCTCACGCTGGCCACATTCAGTAACGCAATGCTCTCTTGCTCAGAACTATTTTCCAAGACTACAAAGATAAGTTATTCCCTTCTCAAAAGTGTTTATCTCTTGAATCTTAAAAACCAGTGATACATCAACTAGAGTCTTTTGAAAGCAGCGGAGGTGTGACGCAGAACTATTTCAGAATATGCACCCAGAACATGGCCCGCCCATCCCAGTTACCTTTGCTCGTCCCACTTCCTGTCTTGTCCTCGTGCCCACCCCACCACACTGAGCCAGCCATGTGGGGTCTTGACGTCTGGCTCCCCTGATTTCACTAAATATCTTGAAAAAGGTTTAATTGGTGTGGGAGTTAGGGAATGTGTGCTTAACGCCGCTGACTAACGGGCTGTTTATCTCGCGCGATTTATCTGTCCATTTATCTCTTCGGGACTGGAGGTGGAGGTGCGTGCAGTCATGGTCGATAGTTGGGTAGCCTGCACCACTCACTTCCACCGTGTTTATCCTTTTCCTCAATATTAAGCCTGGTGATAATCTATAAATTGTGAGGGTAGTAGTAGTAGTAGTAGTAGTAGTAGTAGTAGTAGTGGTGGTAGTAGTAGTAGTTGTTGTTGTTGTAGCGGTAGTAGTAGCAGTAGTACTTATTGTTGATATAATTTCTTGCTTGTCAATCTACCAATCTATTTACATACATATTCACTCACTTATCTATTCATCTATCACTCATTATGTTAAACCTCCTAATCTGGTGTCAATATACATGAGAGTTGTGAGAATTTTTTTTTAAAGAACTTATTTAACAGATTAGAGGAATTAACTTTAGGAGAAATTTCGTGTAGACAAGTAGGTGCCCAACGTCCCTTCCTATCTCGACTCAGACAGCAACAAAAATGAAGGAAAAGCTGTAATAAACATAGTGATTCGTACTCCTGTTCAGCAAGCTTCACTGTTTAATCCCGTGAAGAGGACGTTGATCAGTGAAGGTGAAGGCTCTTTTCAAATTTTACTGAATTCGTTCGCTATCTCTCAGTACAGGTTACTTCGTGTTGACTGGAAGGAAAATAGTTGTTGCTTGAAGTTTCTCTCTCTCTCTCTCTCTCTCTCTCTCTCTCTCTCTCTCTCTCTCTCTCTCTCTCTCTCTCTCTCTCTCTCTCTCTCTCTCTCTCTCTCTCTCTCTCTCTCTCTCTCTCTCTCTCTCTCTCTCTCTCTCTCTCTCTCTCTCTCTCTCTCTCTCTCTCTCTCTCTCTCTCTCTCTCTCTCTCTCTCTCTCTCTCTCTCTCTCTCTCTCTCTCTCTCTCTCTCTCTCTCTCTCTCTCTCTCTCTCTCTCTCTCTCTTCCTTTGTAAATACTTTACTACATGCTTTACATATTTTACCGGATTTCTGCTTCTTGATAAATGCATCCAATGTCAGACTTACAACTGTTCGTGTTCTCAATTATTACTCTCCTTCCTTTCGCCAACATTTTTTTTTTTTTTCATCTGTATTAACACTCGGAAGTCATCAAAAGGCGAGGATCAGGTGCTTGAGTTATGCATCTCTAGATATTTTTTTTAATGTGTAGTCAAGTATAAGAATAGTACAAAGGTTCCATATGTTCATCTTTCATGCTCTCCCGCGCCTCTTACATCTAGTAGCTCTAACTATTTTTCCTACAGCATTACCTAAGCAAAGAAGTGGTACTGTAGTTGCGTAGCCCTAGATTTTGTATGATTTGAATGGAAGAGAACCGAACCTCATATATTTATCCTTTCTGGGTCTCCTCGCCACTTAAGTTTTGTTTTTTTCTTAATATTTGTTTTTTTCAGTGGTTACGTAGCTTAGGATTTGGTGTGGGACTAAGGAGTGAGAGGACAGAGGTATATATGGTCAGTCTCTCTTGTTTTCACCATTTTGTCTTGTTTCTCTTGCTATGTAGTTGGCAAATATTTTCCTGACAAGGTTGTGGTATTATATAGTTGTGCGTCTCTAGGCTTTCTTTGAGGTGTGATTGATGAGAAATAGTAGAAAGAAAGGTTCATGTTGTCATCCTGCATGTTTCTCCTCCCCATTCAGCTTCAGGCTATAACCTCTGCTGTGATTTCTATTCTTTCTCTTTCCTCTCTTTTCCTGCCATCATTCCTGAAACTGGCGATTGTTGTTTTCCAGTAATTGTTGCGCATCCATTCCCATCCCTCCATTGTCAAGATGAAAACACTGAGCTGTTCCATTTACGTACGAAAATGCTGAACTTTTCACAACTGACTCCCCCATTCCATTCTCTCTCTCTCTCTCTCTCTCTCTCTCTCTCTCTCTCTCTCTCTCTCTCTCTCTCTCTCTCTCTCTCTCTCTCTCTCTCTCTCTCTCTCTCTCTCTCTCTCTCTCTCTCTCTCTCTCTCTCTCTCTCTCTCTCGTGTAGACTTCAAACTTTATACTTTCACGACGTCTTCTTTAATTTCATGTCTGTAACATTTGTCCCTGACGAGAACTTTCTTTTTCACTACTTAAAGAAAATTGTGTCTCTTCACTTTTCTGTTCTTTTCTCCGCCTTTGTTCCTGCAAATGAAGTGACCTCCGACATCGTTCTATTTTTTCTTTCTTTATTTTTGCAGTACTTAACATCGGTATTTCTTTTCTCGCTGTGTACGTTTTACTGTTTTTCCTTTTCTTCATTCTGTCCTTAGTTTTCTTTATTTAGGTGTCGAGATTCTTTTCCCCCTTTCCATTTGATAGTGTACTGAAAGAGAAATGACTGATGCTCATGACAGAGTACACACACACACACACACACACACACACACACACACACACACACACACACACACACACACACACACACACACACACACACACACACACAGAGAGAGAGAGAGAGAGAGAGAGAGCGAATATACTTCCTTAATAAGTTTAGACAGAACTTAGTACACAGTCGCGGTCTCCTTAGCCACAACAGATGTGAGAGTAACTTTGTGTGTGTGTGTGTGTGTGTGTGTGTGTGTGTGTGTGTGTGTGTGTGTGTGTGTGTGTGTGCCATGTGGAGGGGGCGTGAGGCTTAGTGTTGAGAGATGTGCCCTTGTGCAAGACGCTGCATCATGGTAGTCTTAACCTCTTCCTCCTCTACCCCTCCATCCTGTCCTCCTCCATCATTGCTATTGCAACGTCACGCCTCAAGGTAACACCCACTCCCCCTTCTATGCCATCGCTGTAGCCTCCCTTTATCCTCTCCCTAACCCTTGCCTCTGTCCATCATCTGCCGGTCTGGTGATGATAGAAGCGAACACCCCTTGAGCAGGGATGAGTTCTCCCCCAAGGCATGTGCATTGCTCCCTCCGCAGCACCACCCGGTTCGCCTGGTGGTGCTGCGATCACCGTCCTGCTTCTGCTAAGTTTTTATTGTGGCTCTGCTGTGCTTCAGAACCAAGTGACATATCGGTGACATTGGTGAAGTAACGCAAATTCCGCCCAGTTTGTGTGCTTCATTGTGCTATATAATATATGACTAGTTTACTATTTTAAATCCCATTGTATTTTTTTTTCTTTGCTGTTTGCCATCGTTAGTTTATTTTCCGCATCAGTCTCTTTGCTTCATTGTGTTAAGCAAATCATATTCACTTTCAAAAATACGTAGTTTGGATCTCACTATATTCTTCTATCTAATTTACATTAATAGTTTGTTTATTATCACAGCGTAACTTTGCTTTCGAACCGTCGTCTGAAGGGACTATCATCTTGATTGGCGGTGCTTTCAGATTTGTTGGCCTTGACCAGAAAAAGCTCAGTGTTATTGTGTTGAACGGTACTTTCCCACCACTGAAATTACGTAACTGGAATTTATCATATCACTGACTCCGTTTGTTTTTCATAGAAATTACTTACACTTAGTTCTGATGTTCAGTCCACTTTGCGCTAATTATATTATTTAACATTCCCAACATCATTTGATGAACGACTCATTCATCAAGATTTGTCGTCATTTATGTACATATTCCGAGGAGCTGCTACAGACTGCTCGCTCGATTTGTGATCCTTCTCTTAACCCTGAATTACCTCCGTTGCTCTGGGTGTATCTCAGATTAACCTCTTCAATACCATGACACTTTTTCATATTTATTCTGCTTATTATTTGGTGATTTTATGCAGCTTCATAAATTTATGTGGTGCTAAAAATAGTGAAGACTCTTACCATTAATCTTCTGACCTCCATAGACCCTTCTTAATGTCAATAAAATCGTCTAATCGTACCTCAAAACTCATGGTAAATATTCGTCCCAGTATTGAAGGGGCTAATTCTATGCTGGTTAAGAAGTGAAACCTGTGAAAGTGTCCCACTCTTTTTCGCTCTGCCTGATGAATTATGGTACTATTCTGAAAGATCTTGATAAATTTAGAATTTTAGTATTTAAAAAATTACCTACTACACTTGAACCCAAAGTAAAAATTTATGAAGTTCTCCCTAGTCTTGAATGTAGAGAGAGACACATATTTTCTTGTTTTGTTTATGAGGAATAGTTTATGTGGATGGTGCAAAAGAGAACATGTTGGAGTTCAAAGCCTTAAAAGTGAACATCTTCATATTTCCTGACCCTTCAGTAATAACGCTGAACTCTCCTTGTATTCACGATATGTTTTTATCCCATCCTTCACTGACATTATTAGTCGAGTGTTACGTATATCACATCTCTTATTAAATCAACTTTGTCAAACGTTTTCTATTGTCCCATCTTATACCAAGTTGCAAGAAGCCAACAGACTTAACTGCATTTGGCAATCTTTATATAAAACACTACATATCAATACCCACCTATCATCTCTCTCTGCCAAGTGATCTATAAGCTCTATGTTCATTCTATAATAACAAAGAAATGAGTTAAGGAATCAAAATAACTAAGAAAACAGACATGTGAAAGAAATTGCTCTCGTCTTCTCGTCAGTGAGTGTAGCTGTCTCGCTTCCCCCTGACGTTACATATATTATACTGTACGAGTATAACAAACTATGGTGTGTTGTACGGCTTCTAGTAACCTCCAGCTCCCCCTAAACTCCGATCCCTGCCATCTAGGCTTAACTGGCGCATTGAGGGAGGCTAAACGAGGCGAGCCCTCCACAGCATCCTGGGCGTGACGGAGCATCGTCTCTCCCTCACAGGGCGTGACTTAATGCATCCTGCCCCTCCTCGCTTCGCTGTGGGGGATGGGGCAGGACAAGGTGGTGATCAGTCATCGGGAAATATGTTAGTGTTTGTTGCTTTTTCTTCTTGTTGTTGTTGGTGGTTAGGATGTTTGGTTGTTTTTGCTGAAGTTTGTAGTGTTTTGTTGTTGTTGTCCTTACTGTTGTTGTTTACATCCTTATCGTCTTTGTCATCATATTACATTGTTATTTATGTCATTAGTACTACCACTTCTGCTATTATTTCTACTACTACTATTACTACTACTACTACTACTACTACTACTACTACTACTCCTACTGCACACACTCAAAAAAAAAAAAGTAGTAATCCCAGACAATATGCCGAAGTAACTTTCCCACACGTGAAAAAAAAAATAAAAGGAGGGTGAAATATTAAGAAATAAAAAAAAAACGAAGGAAAAAAGAAAATTGAAAGATAAAAAATAAAGGATGCGCTGACAGTTTTCACGTCTTATTTTTTTTTTTTTCCACCGTCAACTCTTTAACTTTTTTCTCACAGAAGTCAAAGGGAGCTGAGGGAGGATAAGGTTGGGAGAAGGAAAGGGGAGAGTGAGAGAGAGAGAGAGAGAGAGAGGTGGCTGCGTTTGTCAGGACGCCCCAGGACTACTAACGCACCATTCACCACCATCATCACTACCACCATCACCACCACCACTACTACTACCATCACCACCACCACCCAAAAGAAGTAGAAGGAAAAAAGTACTCATCGTAACTTTTTTCCTCAAGAGTTAACAGTTAAGTACTTTACAGCGTATGAAAAGGAGGTCTGTCAAATGCACAGCTGAATAAGGCCTGAGGGAGTTGCGGGAAGCTAATGAGGGGACATGAGAGAGTGAGGAGCGGGAAGAGAAGCCGAGAGGAGACGAGAAGAGATAGGGAGGGGAGAGGAGATAGAGGAAAAGGAGAAATGTAAAGAGTTAGAGAAAGAAGACGAGAAGAGATTGATGAAAAGAGACAAAAAACGGAAAGGAAAGAGGAGAGGAAAGAAGATAAAGCATAGGAAGGGAAAAAAAGAAGAGATTCAGGTAAAAAAAAAGAAAGAGAAAAGGAAAGAAGAGAGATTATACAGGAAAAATAGAGGAAAGAGAAAAGAAGACCAAGTCAAACGAAACAAAAAGAATGAAAGGAAAGACTTAAGAAAATGAAAAGCATAGAGTATCGTGGAAAGGAGAGTTATACAAAAAATATACGAAAAAAATAAATATAGAAATATGGGAAAAAAAAAAGAAGCAAAAAGTAAGGAGTATAAGGAAGAAAGTCAGCAAGGATAAGTTAGCTGTATGATAAAGATAGTAAAAGGACGAGATGAAAAAAAATATATGCAAATCAGTTATTCACTTGGGTCTATCTATATATGTATATTTCATTCTGTCACACACACACACACACACACACACACACACACACACACACACACACACACACACACACACACACACACACACACAAGAGCACAAATCACAAAATACCTCGGGATTCTGGGAAAGCACATAATTCTGCGTTAAGGCGGCGGGCGCTGACCAGCCGCTGCGAGACACACGGAGATGAAGCCTCGCTATACTAAATCCAAGGAGCTCTCGTCACCAGGAGGGAGGGAAGGCAGGGGAACGGCAGAGGATGAAGTAATGATGCTCTTGAATGCTGACAGTGATGCAATTCAGACTAGCCACTGCCTTGTTCAAACAGAGGGAAGAGAGAGAGAAAGAGAGAGAGAGAGAGAGAGAGAGAGAGAGAGAGAGAGAGAGAGAGAGAGAGAGAGAGAGAGAGAGAGAGAGAGAGAGAGAGAATACATCCCGCAGACTTCTACTACTTACTCTTTTCATTTTTGGTTTTCTTGTGAAGGAAAATCGAAGGAAAGAAAATATATATAATATATATATATATATATATATATGTGTATATAGAATATATATATATATATATATATATATATATATATATATATATATATATATATATATATATATATATATATATATATATATATATATATATATATATATATATATATATATATATATATATATATATATATATATATATATATATATATATATATATATATATATATATATATATATATATATATATATATATATATATATATATATATATATATATATATATATATATATATATATATATCAATGAGAAAGAGATAGTGAGGAGGAGCCGAAAAAATATTTAAAAAAATGATAAATGTGAGAAGAGAGATATGAAAGAAAATCGGAAAAAAAGATAAAAAATGAAGTAATGGATGCGAAGGTGATTGAACTGGAAAGCTGTATGGAAGAGAGCGAGTTCTGGGATGGAGGGGGAAGTGCTAAAGTCACGGTGGCAGGGAGATGAGGGGCAGAGGACGGGAGAGGGAGTAGAGGGGAGAATGCGGGAGGAATCTCAGGGTTTACCGCGCGTGAAGCCTGGGCAAATGTGTGGGATCACCGTCAGTTTACGACAGAGGGAGAAAAATGGCTGGAATTATGTTTCTTTCTTCTCTCTCTCTCTCTCTCTCTCTCTCTCTCTCTCTCTCTCTCTCTCTCTCTCTCTCTCTGTGTGTGTGTGTGTGTGTGTGTGTGTGTGTGTGTCTGTGTGTAATTCACACGGTCGCTTTCTGGTCACCCAGCCAGTCTTCGCCATTACGGAGCGAGCTCAGTAAGTGGCTTGCCCATTTGCCTCGCTGCTTTCCGGGACTCGAACCCCGGCCCTCTCGATTGTGAGTCGAGTGTGCTAACCATTACACTACGCGGTGTGTGTGTGTGTGTGTGTGTGTGTGTGTGTGTGTGTGTGTCTGAAAGAAAGTGTGTCTTCGCTTCTGGATTTAAATGAAAAAGAAGGAAAAAATGCTGTAGAAAACAAGATAAAATGTTTTAAGTAAAAGTAGAAAAAATAAAAGGAAAAGAAAGGACGGATCACATACTGCAAGTACGAATGAAAATGAAAAATGGAGAGACAAATAGAAAGTAAAAAGCGGATGAGTAGAAGTAGGAGGAGGAGGAGGAGGAGGAGGAGGAGGAGGAGGAGGAGGAGTAGGGGAAGGAGGACAGTAGGTAAAAGAAATCCTGTTTGCCGCTAACGAAGTTACTTACTTTAGCATTCCCCTCGATACAGGGATTTACCATTACGAGGAATACAGGAACGAAAGAAAGAAAGGAAAAAGGTCCACATATTGCCAGCAGGAAAGTGGAAAAAAGTGTTAAATCAATGTACTAATGGCGCACGCATGATAACTACTGTGTTTTTATAATGTTCTCTTTTTTCATCTCTTTTGACTAGGAGAAAAAGAAAATTAGCGTTGTGTATGTGGTGACCAAAAGTAACAAAAAGTAAAAAAATGCATGTATTTTTTGGGTAAACCGCATCCGCTCAACTTCATGAAGCTTTTATGTTGGAATAGATGATGTGTGTTTTTTTATTTTCTTACATCGACCTACTGTTAAAATTTTCAAAATAATGAAGACTGTATAATGATATCGGTAAATATTTAATAGATCAAATATACTATTGACAGAAATAGTAGAATTGTCATTTTTAATCGATCTTTGTCTGCTTGTCACATTACAAAAAAATTCTAAACTCTTATCGTATTCTTTTTCTTCTCTGTTTATTTGATGTTATGTTCTCTTTCTTGTGACTCTTCCCTTTTTTTTCACGAATTTATGGGCTAAAGGGATACTTATTAAGGGCTTATTTCTGCCGTTAGTAACTTTTCCGATTGGCTAAGAGTATGAGTTAAGAAGTGTTATATAAGTGTTACCTTAGTATCTTAACTTCTTGGTAAATGCTGTTCTTGAATGCTGTAAAGCCAAATTATATTGTCCTCATCTACTGCTATAGGCAAAGTTTTTAGGTTAATCACTTGTTTGCTGTTGTGCGAATCAAAATGTTATTGGCCTTGAAAACACACACACACACACACACACACACACACACACACACACACACACACACACACACACACACACACACACACACACACACACACACTCTCTCTCTCTCTCTCTCTCTCTCTCTCTCTCTCTCTCTCTCTCTCTCTCTCTCTCTCTCTCTCTCTCTCTCTCTCTCTCTCTCTCTCTCTCTCTCTCGCATGTCTCAGTCATTTATTGTTTGTTACTCAGTTTTCTCCAGCAAGTCACCTTCTAAAACCTCTCTTGCTGTACACTGAAACTCGTCTACTGTACTGCTCAGACTTTTCATGTTCTCAACCACCGCAGCTAGATCTAAAGTGAGATTTGATATATTAGTAGGCAGTCACATCTGAAGATCTTCCTTAATTTCCATCTACATATGCATCTTCTGTCTGCAGGTTAGGTTCCTTCCTCTGTGTTCTTCGCCCTCGGCTCTTTCTCGCTGACGCTTCTTGTGGTGGTGGGGTAATCTTGGCTGCATTTATTGTACTACTCCCAGCTATGTATTTATTTTCTACTGGTGCTGGTGCTAGTGATAGTGGTGGCACTGCTACTGCTACTGCTGCTGCTGCTGCTGCTGCTACTGCTGCTTATACGTACGTTTTTAATGACGATGACAATAGCAACAACAACAAAAGCAACAACAATAACTACTACTACTACTACTACTACTACTACTACTACTACTACTACTACTACTACTACTACTACTACTACTACTACTATTACGATAATAGTCCTGCAACTACAAGTCCCATTACTAACACTACTCACAAAAATAATGCTTTGAAACGAGAGAGGGAGCAGGAGAAAGAGAAGAAAAGGAAAGAAGAGAAAGAGCATAACTATTCTCATCTCTTGGCCTGCGTTCAGTAAGTCAACATGCAAGATTAAGGGACAGGAATGCAAGTGAAGGTACTCATTAACTCCTCCACGAATGAGGACGAAGGCCAGTGACGATTGCGATGAAGAGGCGACGACGGCAGAGGTGGTGGTGGTGGTGGTGGTGGTGGTGGTGGTGGTGGTGGTGGTGGTGGTGGTGGTGGTGGTGATGATGATAGTGGTAGGGTAAGGGCAACGCAGCCATGTTAATAATTTATCAAGGATGATAAAATGTAGCTTAATATGTAGTGAAGGGCAAATTTTGTGCAATTAGTGAAGTATGTCTCTTTGTGTGAGGCTGAATTATGGGTACACACACACACACACACACACACACACACACACACACACACACACACACACACACACACACACACCCGGTAGCTCAGTGGTTAGAGCGCTGGCTTCACAAGCCATAGGACCGGGGTTCGATTCCCTGGCCGGGTGGAGATATTTGGGTGTGTCTCCTTTCACGTGTAGCCCCTGTTCACCTAGCAGTGAGTAGGTACGGGATGTAAATCGAGGAGTTGTGACCTTGTTGTTCCGGTGTGTGTGTGTGCCTGGTCTCAGGCCTATCCGTAGATCGGAAATAATGAGCTCTGAGCTCGTTCCGTAGGGTAACGTCTGGCTGTCTCGTCAGAGACTGCAGCAGATCAAACAGTGAAACACACACACACACACACATATACAGAGAGAGAGAGAGAGAGAGAGAGAGAGAGAGAGAGAGAGAGAGAGAGAGAGAGAGAGAGAAAGGGTCAAATACAGAAAAACAGAGATGGAAAAATACCTAAGAACAGACACAGACAGAGGGGCAGACACAGAGGTAGAGATAGTCAAACAAGCAGAGACAGGAAGACCGACAGACACAAAAGAGAAAAAATAGACCATAAGGCTTAGAAAAACAAGCTGCGAGGCCGAGTGAAGAAAACGACTGCTGTTGCTTTCTTTGCAGCCACAAACTGCACCACTGGTGCATCCGAGGAGGAAGAGGAGAGAAGAAGAAAAGTAGGAGGAAGAGGGAAAGAAGGTTCCGCCGGTGAGGCGATGAAGAGTGACCTGCATGGGAACACGTTTGCAGGCGAGGCGAGGTCCCTGAGCCCTCAAAGTGAACCGTGCATTTGTAAGCTTCTTTTCGAGTTATAAACGGACTCATCTGCGTGTCATGGGGACGGATGTCCCAGCTCTGAGCCGTCCTGTGTGCAACACGGAGAAAGAGCTGAGCAGGAGAAAGGAAAGGGGAAGAGAGGGAGAAAAAAAGATACATTGCACCGCTGTGTACCCGCGGTCAAAGAGACGCAGAAAATACTGCCTGGGATTAGGTCTTGGTGAATAGAGTGAGGGGAGTGCCGGTGGTGGTAGTGGTAGTGGCCGGAGACAGGCAGGCAGGTGTGTGTGTGTGTGTGTGTGTGTGTGTGTGTGTGTGTGTGTGTGTGTGTGTGTGTGTGTTTAGTCCATTGAAAAATATATAGAACCTCGAAGATGTATTCCTTGACCTATTAAAAATTGTACAATTAATGTTGATGACATAAGAGATACGACCATTTTCTTTCTACCGGGGAAAGGAGGACACAAGCACAAGCTCAAAAGGAAAACCAAAAGAAAATACACCTCGACGGTTTTCTTTTACCAATAGATAAAATGAACACGTGGATAAAATATTTTCCATGTACATTTTCTATTTTTGAGCTTGTATATGGCGCCATCTATTTTCTGCAGTCGTAATTGACACAAATTCAATCCCCAATCAACTCAGAGATTATGGCGGTATCCAAAAGAGATGGGAATGGTGAGGGGATGGGTGTAAAGGGGAGGGAGAATAGAACGAAGAAGGGAGGAGAGAAAGGAAATGGGGAGTAAAGTAAAGTGGGGAAGGAAGGGTGTAGGAAAGTAAGAGTAAAAAGCTTGATTTTGCTTGGTGCCAGTGATAGAACAAGTGGAGAGTGATGGAGAGTGAAAAACGTGAGGGGAGAAACATTGAAAAACGTGGAAATACGAATGTATGAATGAAAAGAGCTTGGAAGGTTTAAGAGAGAGAGAGAGAGAGAGAGAGAGAGAGAGAGAGAGAGAGACGGTAAACATCTACAACATACTTGTCTCTCTGTTAAATCGACTGGATAGCGATGTCATATTCCATCCGCCTCAAGTGGAACTATAAACATTCTTTGAAATAAACTCGACAATTTACAGAGAAAACAAAACTATTCTCCGTCCAACATGCGCCAACAACGAGTATGAGCTGGAAGTCTCTCCCTGCAGGTCAAGTCGGAAGGGCATTTCCTCCTCGCCGATGCTAACTTACCGAAAAATAAAAAAATGAGAAAAGATTAGCTGGAAAACAGTTGTTATACGGCAATATATTATTTTCTTTTATTTCATAACTTCATATTTACTTATACCTTTACTGGATAATAACAAACATATATACTGAATATATATATATATATATATATATATATATATATATATATATATATATATATATATATATATATATATATATATATATATACATAATATATACATATATATATATATATATATATATATATATATATATATATATATATATATATATATATATATATATATATATATATATATATATATATATATATATATATATATATATATATATATATATATATATATATATATATATATATATATATATATATATATATATATATATATATATATATATATATATATATATATATATATATATATATATATATATATATATATATATATATATATATATATATATATATATATACACACACACTGCTTCATGATATAAAAATCAAACAAGAAACTGTGATCACGAAGAAAATGCTATGTACATTGCACATAATCTTTCAAACAACTATCCTCACTGAAAAGAGAGCAAAACTATAGACTATATTTAAAAAAAAAAAAAAAGATTTTAACCACCGGTGGCACAGGTCAGGCTAATAGCTGCTCTCTCTTGCTTATAGTGTTGCCCAGTTATATAATTACCTGTTCTTTAGCTTCTTTGATCTTGCCACGTGTCGCCTTACGCGCACTGCACAGGGAAAAATATGCTGCACTCTGCTGGTTGTCTCTCAGTAGCGCCCATCACATGTTCCCTCCAGCCTCCGTCGTGTAGCAGCCCCGCCCCTCACGCCATTCCTCCCCTCGCCTTTCACTCTCCTGCTGCTTCACTCCATGCCATCATCTTTCAGCTTCCTCATTAATTTATGAAGAGGCACTTTATCAAGCTGCTCTGGAAAGTCAAGATGAACTATGTTAGTAATTCATTTATGTGGTGAAGAAGGAAAGAGATAATTGCAGGTTCGAGAGGCGAGTCTTTGTGGTGCTTAATGATACGATGCGCTGTCGATAATTGTGTCGTTTTGAGTGTGCTGCTTCTAAGATTATCTTGTTCTGTGCTTACCTAGTTTGATTCCGTTTTTCATCTTAATGCTTCTTACTGTTATAAGAGATGAGTATCGGTGGAGGTTTTATGTTTTTTTAACGTTTTTTTTCATGAATCTTTATTGTTTTAAGAAAATATCGAAGCAACCTCATTTTTTTTTTTATTTATACAATGCTAATTCTCCTAAGCACGATTAACAAAGCAGAATTAGAACTAGATTACATGATCCGATCGGAACTTTACTATTAATTTATTTCATTTACAGATAAGAGCCTTTGTGTAGAGTTTTTGGTAACTTTCTTGTTCACATTACCACTCCTTGTCTGAAACCGAAAGTTTTGCGGCTATGATGAACTTGCTAGCTATTTTGACGATTAGTTTTCTATTAGATTGATTTTTTCAACTGTCAAGTTTTATTAATAGAATCACAGCAGATTATAGGACCTGAGATTGAAGAAATACATGGAATGCAGTGGGAGTGAACGCTGAAGATTACTCCACTTTTGATCCACATTCTATGTTATGAACTAGTAATTACTTGTAAATCACCGTGTGCTACTTATCATTATCAAATGTCACATGAATAAAATGAGTAAATGGAAGAAGGTTAGTGGAATGAAATAAGTACAAATATCAATTCCAGAAGCGTATGCAACGTTCAAATAGTATACCTTGATAAATTACCCTTGGTATTAATTAACGTTGATTGAATTTTTCCTACCAATCATTACGAATCTTTAATAGAATATTAAATGAAAATGCGAGAGCTAAAATGAATTCCTGATCACTTAAAACATTACCATATTCAAAGGATATTATTTGATAATGCATCTTAGTGGTAATATCAGAATAAGGCCTCTTCAGAACACGGCAATATCAAAGCATAAGATAAGGAATTATGAAAAAGCAAAACGACCTTCACAAGGCAGCCTCTGACCACTTACAATTTATGAACTCTCATCATAATTAATGAATTCATTCATCTTTCTCATGTAACTAAATTATGTGTACTTACCACTCTTTGCCATTTCTTATAATCGTTCACAAGCATTTTTCACTTTCTCTTTTGCACGATTTTCCATAATTTATACAGAGAGAGAGAGAGAGAGAGAGAGAGAGAGAGAGAGGATGTCTTAGCTGCCTTCTCTCTCTCTCTCTCTCTCTCTCTCTCTCTCTCTCTCTCTCTCTCTCTCTCTCTCTCTCTCTCTCTCTCTCTCTCTCTCTCTCTCTCTCTCTCTCTCTCTCTTATGCCGTCCTTTCCCCTGTCGCCGTCTCGTCACCTAGCAGCTCTCCTTCCTTTTCTTCTTTTCTTTCGCTATCTGAAGACTTCCCTCGATCCTACCGCTTCTAATACTTCTAACTTTCCTCTTTCATCTCTCCACCTACTCTCTCTCTCTCTCTCTCTCTCTCTCTCTCTCTCTCTCTCTCTCTCTCTCTCTCTCTCTCTCTCTCCTCGCCTCACTCACTTTCGTCTAAGTTTTAATGGCACCAAAACTTTGCTTTGAAAAACATGTGAGACACGTGGGGCGCCGAGTGTTGCGCGCCAGCCAGCCAGCCAGCCAGCCACGTGGGACCCGTCGGAGGAATGCTGGTGCTGAAGACTATAGTTACTCTGATTAAATAGCTATAATAAAGAGAGTGTTAGTCTAATTCTTATACTTTATCTTTGTACCGCTATTAATGTGAACATTATTATTATTGTCTTCAAATATTCTTTCTTTTAAGACTAACAGTTGATGATATAGTTCTTTTTCAGAATATTTTTTGCCTTTATCTGGAAATTTGAGATAACTTGTGTGAATCTTACTAGTGAATGGATGAGGGAAAATTAACGCGGCCGTATATGGGTATGGGTGCGAATGGCGAAAGAGTAACAAAGATAGAAGCAAATGGAATATGATTGCGTGAGGAAACACTAGATGAATTACTAGTATTGAGGTTTTGGCTGCGGCTTAGAATACAAATGGGAGACGACTGGCAGAAAATACTCCTACAGACGGCTCAGGTTCATCTAAGTGAAGTGTGAAGTGTAAAGTAATGAGTCATGCTATTCAAGTGTTGATGGATGAGTGAGTGATAAATTATCTGTCTGTGTGTGTGTGTGTGTGTGTGTGTGTGTGTGTGTGTGTGTGTGTGTGTGTGTGTGTGTGTGTGTGTGTGTGTGTGTGTGTGTGCCCCACTCCCCAAGGGTTACAAGGGGCGGCTGGTTCTCACACGTCACCGCTGGCCGCTATCCTCCGGGACCGAGACTCATTAAAAAACTTATTTAGGCTTTTTAATTAAGCGCGTCAGAGTGCCAGACACAGAAAGAGGGTTATCTGACGGCGCCTCCGACTATTAGCGCACCGTGTAGTTTTCATTATTACTGGTTGCTTAAGAACCACACTGGAAAATACTGAAATATTGTCAGTGTGCCACTAAGGCGACTAAAGCGGCTTGAACCTCTCATGTGAAAGAATGCGCAAATGCACACACGAATTTATTATTGGCCACTGTACTGATGGTAGTATTATTTCCGCGTGTTTCTTCGCCTGCCGTATAATTCCTACATGTCGATAATAAACCAGTGAATCATTGAGGTCGCGCAATGCATACCAGTTGAAGAGTACCCCTTTAAACTCCACGGCAGTCTTGCCCCTTAGTCAGTCAGGATGAGTCAGGATGAGTGATGTGTATGCAGACAATAAAAAGGAAACATTGCCGGATTACTGAAAGCGTCATAAGCATTAGGATCCTTGCTGTCAACTCGATATCATTTGATTATTATTAGCTATTGTGAGTTTTATGAGCATTTGTGGTATATCAGCAGGATTTCCTTTAAATAATGGTTGTTTTGCTGTGAAAGTTTAAAGTTATGTCTTGTGCTGAGAGGGACGTTAGTGTTGTCATGACTCACGTGGCCGTTTTACTAAAGAATACATTTGTTTGTCTTTTTCAGACGGACACACAAACTTTGAGATGTCGTGCGTGCTAATGTGTGTGTCTAATGTATATTATGTATGATATAAACAGAAAAAAACAGAAATACAGCCAAACAAAACAAAACCACACACACACACACACACACACACACACACACACACACACACACACACACACACACACACACACACACACACACACACACACACACACACACAGTAGACAGGTAGGCCGTCACTAAGCCTGGATGACAGGTAAAGCGCAGGATTGTTAGGGCTAATATATTGTGTTGACGG
>NC_059297.1:8149410-8171910 GCF_017591435.1 Portunus trituberculatus
CTTCTTCTTCTTCTTCTTCTTCTTCTTCTTCTTCTTCTTCTTCTTCTTCTTCTTCTTAGTTGTCGTCCTTTTACCTCAGAAATCTATGTATCTATATTCAATCAATATTATTTTCTCGCCAAGTTTTTTTTTTTTTTTTTTTTTTTTAGCTTATAAAATGTGCATACACAAGTTAACACACACACACACACACACACACACACACACACACACACACACACACTGGGGATAAATAGTCCTTCCGCATTGCGAGGGCGCCGCTCCCTCCCACCCTGGTCCATCCATGCTTCCTGGTGGCTGAGCATCGTGGTTTTCAGCACGATACGGGACCCCGAATAATTCCGCTTGTCTGATCTCTTGGCTAGGAAACTAACTGCCACCAGACCTCTGTGGTTAATAGTAATGGTAATGGTCGACTGCAGTGACTTTAAAAGAGCAAGTCAGTGAGTATTACTATTTCTCCTAAAAGCGATAATGTTGGAAAGCTTCTGGATAACAGTATACATTATGATACTCTTTTGTGCTGCCTTTTTGCAGAACCAAGGCAGTAAACTACAGCTTTTAATGAGGATGATGGAGAAAAAAAATCTTTATTTTTCCGAAACCCTCATACCATCTGATCAGTATGATGATATATTGATGGTAGTAATCAACTGTACTTTTACAGGACTAACCACTCATCATATATGATTATTAACGTTTCTTGTAACAACGATGATGGTGATGATGATATAATGGTTTAATTTTCTTATAGATTTGCTATGCACTGAAATGGTTATCCTTTGCTAATACTCAGCACTGTAAATTGTTTGCATGAACCTATAGAAAAAATATAAAGAATTGAAGTTGATTTTGTCCATTTTGGCTTTAACAAATAATTAGCAACTACTACGAAATTGTCTCGAATAGAATAAGCGATTATGATTGAAGAGAAAAAATAAACATTGTTGAAAACGTGAAAGAGTTACGGCTCTCAATGAAAACGGACGAAAATAAAAAAATTAAAAAATTCTTATTCACAGAAGTGTAAAATTCTAGATATCCTTCATGTGATAATCTTGTCTTTATCATGTTTTCTCTTTTTATTTTCTTTTACGATGGTAATGTTTTCTTAATTCTCATGTGTTGGGAAAAATAATAAAAGAGTAATAGTAATTAATACAGCAGCACAAGTAGCAGCAGCAGCAGCAGCAGCAGCAGTAGTAGTAGTAGTAGTAGTAGTAGTAGTAGTAGTAGTAGTAGTAGTAGTAGTGAGGCAGGGGCGTAGTGGATAAAATGGTGAGTATGGGATCTAGCGGACGTCCACACGCAGTATCGAAGGTTTGAAGCTATGCCATTTGTCGAGTAGTTTAAAGTTACCTACATGTCATCGTGATACCCAGGTTCTAAGTGGTTACACCAAAGATGCGCTTAGGTGGTGATATAAATAAAATTGCCTGCGCCACTAATGGGCGTAAGCTTAACAGCGTTTCCCACATATACTCTTTAAGTATGCCTACAGGCACTAGAACGTAAAATAAATAAATAAATAAAATGAAAAATGAAATTGTAGTAGTAGTAGTAATAGAAGAAGTAGTTATAGAAACAGTAGTAATAGTTGCTGTTGCTATTGATCCTGGGAATCGTTGTAGCAGATGCAGCTGTTATAATCATAGGGCCAATAGCAGCAGCAGCAGCAGCAGCAGTAATGGTCGGACTACTAAAACTGTCACTTAAAGAACTGGACATAAAAATTACGGATATGTTTCACCATTACCGTTCCTTATGTCAGTTAGGGAGTGGCTGTGGGACACTCGTAATGTCCGTGGGAGCCGTCAACGACCTGAGAGATACTTGCATGGATCGATTAGCAGCAAGAGCCCGCACCGCTGTCAGGTCATGTCTGCTGTGGCTTTGTGTAAGACTTCGGCCGAGGTAGACTTTCTCGTGGCGCTGTAATTTTGTAGGGAGGAGGATCTCGACCTGTGTGCTGTTGTGGTTTTCTAAGACCAGGAATCGATACATTTTGGCAACATAATATCTCTTTAAGCAATAGCTTGGTATCAATACATTGAAATAGTTATTCTTAGGAAGTTAGCAGAATATTAGTAAACAGGTTAGGATCAGAAATCAGGAGTTTAAAAGTGATAGAACAATATTGAAGAACAAAATTATAAAGATTGGAAGAAATTATTTTATGGATAGAGTGACAAATGACAGGATTGAGTAATCAGGTTGATAGTGTCGAATCAATAAGGAAATTTGAAAGATTAGATAAATCTATGGACAGGGATAATGTGGGATATAGGTTGATGAGTTTTATAGAGGGATTGCCCCGTGTTGGCATGCTGGCTTCTTATAGCTTTTTTATATTATTGTGCTTTTCTATGTTCTTATGTACTGAAGAACTGAAGGATGAGATAAAATGGGCATCATTAAGAGTGTCGTAAATATAATGAAGGAATCATGAGGGAAGAGAATGTAGGATCTCGTAAGTCGATACTATAAAGTATACTGAAGGTTTAACATTGCGTTATGTTTTGTGTACCCTCATATTCTACAAAAGAAAGGCGCACAAACATATAAAGAATGGTAGAAGTCAATGTTGCTGAATCTTGTTTTTTTATCGATAAACTGAAATAAAGTTAGAATAAGTCAAGATTAGCTATTTCTGAGTGAATGTACTCTTTCTTGCTTATGGTGTCTGTATGTGTGTCCTGGGAACTGAAGTCACTTGTCTTTCAGAACCATTACATCACTTTCAGTTTTTCATGAGTCTTGGGCACATGTTTCTTTGATTTGTTTTAAATGCCCCTTGTTTGCTCTGCCTTTGATTAGAAAGTTGTGTGTGTGTGTGTGTGTGTGTGTGTGTGTGTGTGTGTGTGTGTGTGTGTGTGTGTGTGTGTGTGTGTGTGTGTGTGTGTGTGTGTGTGTGTGTGTGTGTGTGTGTGTGTGTGTGTGTATTTATAAATATTAACGCAGGTCACTAATTAAAATATGAATATAGAATTATGACTCAAATATTTCCCACTGATAACAATGTTTTCCATATTTGAGGGACAATATCCATGGTATTTGGATTTAATAATAAATGTGCATCATCATGAGTGAGGATATCAATGTTATATATGGTGTAGTTTCACGAATAATTGAAAAGAGATAATCATGTTTGAAAATACTGTGGTGAAACAAATGTTACGTGGGAGATTTGTTGTGGTGGTTCTAGGGTTATTATATGCTGAGAGAGAGAGAGAGAGAGAGAGAGAGAGAGAGAGAGAGAGAGAGAGAGAGAGAGAGAGAGAGAAAACAAAAAAGTGTGTGTGTGTGTGTGTGTGTGTGTGTGTGTGTGTGTGTGTGTGTGTGTGTGTGTGTGTGTGTGTGTGTGTGTGTCACAATTGTAACATAATTTTAGCTTTCATTTTCATATAATTTTTGAGATGTACAACTGAGGCCCTTATAAGAATACTATCAGTAAAGACAACATTAGCATCAGTATCAACAAGAATAACAAGAATACAATAGGAATAGGGGATTAGTATTGTCTTTGCTACAATAAAAATCAGTTAAACAATCTCCATTACAAAATTTTATATCTAAAAAGTTGTTGAAGATTATGAGAAAAGGGAGTACTAACAGGAAATGGCTGTTGGTTCTTTGCTCACTAACATTTCCCAGCGTCTCACCATGGTCCGCCACGCCCTTACATCCCACGAGACACGCCCTGAATCCCTCCATGCTCCGCCACTACGAAAAGGCTGATGAGTGTTTGCAACACTCACCATCTAAGGCATCACAATAAAGCTGGTGTCTATGATCATCTTGTGTTCTCATAAGTACTACATTTATAGACCGCACAGATGATTGGTTCACTAAAATCATTCAGAGACCTTTGTAAAGCTTCAGGCCAATAATATTTACTACAGTCTGTTAAAGATAGGTTGAATAAAGACACCGAAACGTTTAAGAATACGGACAGAAAACCCACACTATTTGACTTTATTATCGCTGAAAGTGAACATAGTGTATGACACCATTAGCTTTTTTTTTTTTTTTTTTTTATCGTTGTTAGTATTTTTCCTAGTGAGAAGGAGATCTGTCAATAGGACAACTTGGTCAAAGGAAATGATATGAGGAGCGAAACCCGCCAATTTGCCTTTCTAAAAAAATAAATTAATTAATTAAGATGAAATATAGTTAGCAAAATGAATTATTAAATAGATAGATAAACCATGGACTGAAGAAAAGTCAGATCAGAGGCTAATCAAATTCCGACACCGTCATTATGCTTTCAGTAGTGCAAGACATAAATTTTGATTTGCCATAAAGGAGGTGCGTTATCTTTTTTTTTTTTTCAGTTTTTACTTGGTAACTTATATTTGCCTCCATTCAATCTGCCACTTCCAAGTGCAGTATTGGGAACATTCATCACCACCATCAGCACTGGGAGCGCCTCGTCACAAGATACGACTGAGTGTAGGTTTCTGTGAGTCACCAGTTTTCCCACTCCCAAGACTAAGGTCGCCGGTGCGTGTACCGGCTGACTGGCTGGCTGGCGCTAACCGGCTGTTCAGGTTAGGCAGGGAGGCAATATCTGACGTAGCTGAGGTGTGTGTGTGTGTGTGTGTGTGTGTGTGTGTGTGTGTGTGTGTGTGTCTGGCAAACTGTATGCGAATTAAGTTGCCAAATTCTATATAATTGTAACAAAGAAGTCTCTAAAAGCACTACTGCAGCAATCAAATCACCATCGCCCTTAACTTTTTTTTTTTTTTCTGAAACCAACTTCCTTGGGTGTCTCTCTCTTCAGTGACCTGCGCCAAGCCTTGCGGTATTGTCGCTGCTGAGTCATGGACTTCGACTTTGTCTGGCTTGACCGCTCGCCGTGAAGCTACAAGAGATGAAATGAGAGAGAGAGAGAGAGAGAGAGAGAGAGAGAGAGAGAGAGAGAGAGAGAGAGACTTTGATTATATATATATATATATATATATATATATATATATATATATATATATATATATATATATATATATATATATATATATATTTATTTATTTATTTATTTATTTATTTATTTATTTATTTGTTTTATTTAATTATCCATTTGTTTATTTATTTATTCAAATATATTTATTTCATCGCAACTTTTTTGTTGCCAAAGGAAACAAAAAAGTTCGATGGAAAAAGATCCTCTGAGAAGTGCCAGTCCCCGAACCGACTCGAAAATGCTAATTAAAAATTGCGAGTCATTTGTCTTGAAAGCTCCCTCTTGAAAGAGTTCAAGTCATAGGAAGATAGAAATACAGAAGCAGACAGAGAGTTCTAGAGTTTACCAGACGAAGGGATGAATGAGTAAGAGTTGGTTAACTCTTGCATTAGAGAGGGGAACAGAACATGGATGAGACGAAACTCACGTGCAGCGAAGCCGCGAGAGAACGGATACATGCAGTTATCAATATAAGAACATAAGAATATAGAAAAAATTAGAGAACTGCAATAGGCAAAAAGGCCTACATGTTCATACAGTCTCTGTATGAACATACCTACTTATTTTCATTTATCATCCCTATCTATTTATTTGCCTAATCTTGTTTTAAAGCTCGCTATTGATTTAGCACGAATAACTTGATTACTAACTTTGTTCTACTTATCAACTACTCTAATAGAAAGCCACTTATTTTCTATTTCTTTCTTAAACCCAAATTTTTCAAGCTTGAATCCATTATTTGTGGCTTTATCCTTGCTACTGATTCTAAGAATTTTGCTTATGTCCCTTATGTTATAACCCCTATACCACTTAACTGCCTTTACCTACCTACATCTCTTTAAGAAATGCAAATTTAACAGTTTCAATCTCGCTTCGTGTGGAATATCCCTCATCCCCTGTATCCTTTTAGATCAGGAGAGCAGTTGGCATGGAAATAGTGGTAGAAGGTAGCAAGAGAAGCAACATTGCGGCGATGAGAAAGATGAAAGCAGTCAGTAAGAGGAGAGGAGTTGATAAGACAAAATACCTTTCTAAAGGAGCTATATGAGTGGAACCCCCATACATTTGAAACATACTCAATACATGGACTGATAAAATTCCTATGCAAAGTTAGCAGTTAGAAGGATGAGAAAAACTGGCGGAGGATCCCAGAACGCCTAACTTCGTAAAAGATATCGTAGCTAGAGGTGAGATATTGACTTTCTAGCTTAGATTATAAATAAAGAACAAACCGAGGATGTTCAGTGTAGTAGAGACGGATAGTTGAGTGTCATTTAAGTAGAGAGTATAGTTGTCTGGTAGGTTGTGTTGAGTTAATAGTGAAGGAATTCAGTCTTTGAGTCATTGAACAATGCTTAGTTTGCCCTGCCCCAATTAGAAGTTTCAGAGAGATCAGAAGTTTTTGTTTTATGTTATGGCCTGTAGCGCCTGTGGGCATACTTGAAGAGTATATTTGGGAAGCGCTGTTCATTTTTCGCCCATTTGTGGCGCAGGCAATTTTGTTTATAGTGGTACCCAAATTAGGGCCCATATCACCACCCAAGCGCATCTTTGGTGTAACCATCTAGAACCTGGGTATCATGGTGACATGTAGGTAACTTAAAACCACTCGACAAATAACAGCATCAAAGCGGTATGTGGTGGGATTTGAACTTACGCGTGAACGTCTGCCCGATCCCACGCTCACCACCTTATCCACTACGCCGCTACCTCACTAAAAGCGAGATACTATGTGTATATCATATATATATATATATATATATATATATATATATATATATATATATATATATATATATATATATATATATATATATTGTAAATACTAGTGAATAACAGCACGTTGTTGGCTAATTATATACGAATATAAGCTCACTTACTGAAGAAACAAAAATAGAGCTCGAAGATAAGGCAGCTTATATTGGATTATATATTTCTTATGGGCAGCTGAACCTCTAAAGGGGCTCAGGTGAATGAGTGCTCAACGCAACGAGCAGATAAGACCAAGAATCAAACGAACTACGCGGCGAGGGAATGACAAACCAGAGAAACGGGGCAAAGGGATATATAATGACGATTAGGAGGTCTGACACAAATTCACGGATGCTTTGAGTCGATAAGGAATTACAGATATATATATATATATATATATATATATATATATATATATATATATATATATATATATATATATATATATATATATATATATAGAGAGAGAGAGAGAGAGAGAGAGAGAGAGAGAGAGAGAGAGAGGAAAACGTGACTGGTATAGTGGTTGAGGTCATAGTGGCAGTGGTAGTGATGGTGGTAGTGGTTTTGGAGGTGGTGATGGTAGTTGTACTAGAGGTGGTGGTGGTGGGGCAGGCGAGGGCGGGGCGGAAGCAGTGAGTCATGGTGGGGTGACACGCTGTGACTCACCCGTTCACAGACACTGCACAAAGCCCGCTCCTCTTTTTAACCCTCCCGCCGCCGCCACCACTCTGAGGGCCGTCGCGCCGCCGTGTCGGGGCTGCATTCTTGCTTGCCGCGCCGTGTACCTGCTCCTCTGCCTCGATGTAAAATTCCACTGCGTTGTAGGGTGAGGTGGCGTGATCCAACGTGGCCTGACTCGCCCTAACTGACCTGACCTAAGTCGGCCATTTGTCGCAGGTCAAGTGATGTCATCCTGTTGTGTCCTCAAACTTACTCTTTTTTTTTTTTTTTTTTTTTTTTTTTACTTCTAGTACGTGTTTTACTGACCTTAGCATCGTGTGTTTGAAAACATATTGTTATATAGTAAAAGCAAGGCAGATGGAAGGGAGTTTATGTACGAACAAGTGCAGAGAGAGAGAGAGAGAGAGAGAGAGAGAGAGAGAGAGTTTTAATAGAAAGAAAATGCAGAAAGCAACTTCATTCCCTTTCCTCCCTCTCTCTCTCTCTCTCTCTCTCTCTCTCTCTCTCTCATGTAACTTGAGCTGTCCATATCTATTTATTCCTTTGTAAAGGTTATGATGTCAACTTGAGTTTGTTCCTTTATTTATGAAGTTTTCTTTTGCCTTTGCACTTTTAGTACTGCAGTATTTTTCAACATTCTGGTGTGAACAGCGCATACTCCACATCTCATGATTTTCACAAGGATGTAAGCACAGGACTGGCGACCCAAACTATCAAACGTATTGACCTTACAATATCTGGTAAATCTCTCGTCAGAGAAGTGAAAGAACTACTCTTCAGGACAATTTTAATATCAACATTATTTTTTCATTTCTCCAACTTCTAATTTAAGGTTCATTTATAGGCTGTTGCTTTAATCATCCTGAATTCTTTCTTGAGGTTCATTTATATCTACTTTGTACCTAATTATTGCACATTAGTTAAATGGGTTTTTTTTCTATTAATCTTTCAGCAAACTTTGAGTTTTTTTTTTTTCTTTGTTATGGCCTATAGCGCCTGTAGGTATACTTGAAGACTATGGGAAGCGCTGTTTTCCTTCCACCCATTAGTGACGCAGGCAATTTTATTTATATTGGTACCCATATTAGGGCCCATATCACCACCTAAGCGCATCTTTGGTGTTACCACCGAGAAGCTGTGTAGCATGGTGACATGTACGTAACTATAGATAACATAATTTTATTACGTTGCATTACTTTTTTATGCATACATCCTTCATAACTACAGTTTATTTCTAAGTAAGTTGCATTTAAAGAATTCCTGTTTTGTTAATACTATTTTTTAGCGGTTTTCATCTGCTCCTGTTCATTTTCTTTTGTCTCAACAGAATATTGTTTTCCTTATAGCGAGTTTTTATTTTCTTATTTTTTCCATAGCGTATCCAGTTGTGCAAGATGAAGCATGATTCGTGGACCCATTGATAAGTGAAGACTTACCTATATAGGAATGCATTTAATCTTGATACAGAATGCATGATTTTACTTTGTGTTACTTACTGATTTTCATTAATACTGCTTATTTAACAGATACAAAAGGTTGTTCCTTCCAGTGCTCAATATTTGCTCGTGTTATTAGAATCGAGAGTGTTTGTTTACCTTTATTGTTGCCTTGGTTCTACTCGTCTTCATCTTCCAAGAGTAAGATATGCAGTCCAGCAATAATGACAGTCTCATTCATTAGATACAGCGTTTTAAGTAGTATCAGATAACCTATTTTTTTATTATATTTAATGCATCTCCTTATCAAGTTAAATTCATAAGACTGTTTTCTCAAACATATCGCCCGATTTTCATGATTCTAACAGGCTATAGTGATAGTTTTGAACTTATAAAGAGCAAACATACAAGATGGTTAGCGTGAGGCATTCTTCTTTCACATAAAACGTATCTTGTCGGGAGATTACATTCTCAAATGTTTCGACGTTTGATTTCGATCTATAAATCAGTTTTAGTGACAGATGTTGAGATTTTTACAGTGTCTTCATTATTCTATAGAGAGTTTAAGAGAGATTCTGCATCATGTAGGAAAACTACAGGTGAGAATCCGGCTGTTTATCAGTAATCTTTGAAAGTAATTTTTATGGGAGTACGTGGTATTTCAAAGTGCAAACCAAGCTACGTTACATCTTAATATTCTGCCCGATCACTGTCGCTTTTCCTTGGACATACAATAGAAAAATTCCGTCCTATGATGCAACGTCGTGTTAATGAGGTAGTTGAGGCTTGGTTCCCTAGGCTTTATATCAAACTAGACATACAGGAATATAAACTGACCTCTCTTTTTATTTATTTTTTTTTTTTATTTATTTATTTATTTATTTATTTTTTTTTTTTTTTGGTGGAATGAAGTGACATTTCAATTAGGATTTTTCTTTCTCTCTTATTTTGCCATATACCGCTCATAAAACAAGCCTACAACCAAGTAAAGATATAAATGGATAAGTTAAGATATATACACAGTAACTAGGTGTATTTTTTCTTACTATATGTATTATTCTCAGGCAGCACAAAAATATGTTGTTAGTGATGCAGTTGTTACAAAGATTAATCCATCAAACCTCTGGCACAACTTCGTGGAAGTATTATTTTCCCCTGTGATGCAGAGTAGAGTTCATGAAATACAGAGTTAATTTCATCTCGACATAACATTCCAATGATGAAATAGAAAATTGAACTCAGCCATTTAAAGGTGTGATAGAATATATATATATATATATATATATATATATATATATATATATATATATATATATATATATATATATATATATATATATATATATATATATATATATATATATATATATATATATATATATATATATATATATATATATATATATATATACTATATATATATATATATATATATATATATATATATTATGTCCACTGTTAAAGAGAAGATTAAGAAATATTTATGCAGAAATTTTTTTTTATTGATATACAATGGTGTAGTTACAGTGAATGTCTAGAGAAAATGTTAACGTGATAGTCTTTAGAGCAAACTATACAAGGACGTAGCTGAACAAAGGCGAGCTGGATACACTGGTTAAGGTCTTATGTCATCATACCCGTACTGTTTTTATGTCCCTAGGAATCCAGCGTGCAGACTAGTTAGCCTATTGCAGGGTGTCTTCCAGGCAAGACAAAGCGGAGCGCGCCCAAGTGTAGTATTCCCCTACGGAGGTTCATATATCTTTTTTAATTGACTTTCAGCTCCAGTACCAACCAATGTATCACCAAGCCAAATTTGTTATACGTAATATCAAGGGTTGTTATATATTTCTCATAGACTTCTAAGTTTTAAAATAGTTGAAACGCCTCCAGTGCAGACCTAACATAGTATAAGACATGAAAATGCTATAAACTCCGTGTTAAGGTATGTATCTAGTGCTGTCCACAAACTTTATACTGCGTCTGCTCGCTAACAAAGTTTCCTTGTAAAACTGAAAGACTGGTGGAAGGACAGAAACGCTTGGATAGTCAAATTTCTTTTTTACGAATCTCGCCATTGCCCAAGACAAGCTGTGCTGCCTTGCTGCCGTGCCTCCCGTGCTTGCTTCCACCATAGCAAGACGCACGGCACAGTTGAGAGCCATCTGGAGTGCTATGCTCGAGGCTCGTCATGAACAGGCGAGTATGACGGCAGCCAGTGTGTGTGTGTGTGTGTGTGTGTGTGTGTGTGTGTGTGTGTGTGAACGAAAATGAATGCGGCGGTAGAGTCTGGGAGAGATAAGGCGGTATTAGGGGACTCGCACAAAGACTCGCCGGAATCCAGGAGTAAAAATGAGGAAGAAAGATGAGATGTTGGCGGGGTGAATAAGGATCATTATTGTATGACCTGGACAGAGGGAGAGGAAAGGAGAGGTAGGGACGGACCTGGCAAGCCAGTTGTTACGGCAGTTGAGTGAGCTCCAGGCGCTGATTGGCCAAACACTTTGTTGACACTCGCTCGCGAAACTTCAGCTGACCAATCAAATTATGGGATTTTTATGCGCCGAAATCTGATTGGTGAGAGACGCTGTTTACATCTGTCACTCGAAACGTTGAGAGAACCAATCAGTTTAAAGTTGAGTCTTTCTATATATTCCTCCAAAAGTTTTGAATTGCATTTGTTGATTATACCTTTAAAACGTCGATTCCTTATGACGTGGGAAAGTCTGGAACATATTGAATTTTATTCAAGCCAAATTTCTCGACTAAAGGTTCTCCATAACGCTTGTGTAAGGATAGTGCAGGGCGCGATACTCACGGCCCCCTCAGACTTCCAAGTCCACCTCGTGTGAGTACCGAGTGAAGACAAATTTTATTTACTTGTGTCGCCGTAGTCGCAAGAGGTAATGGTCCTCATTCGGACAGCCACAATGTGCCCAAAACATCCGGCAGACGTCCTCGCGCGTGTCTTACAGCACAGACAAGCAATACTCACGCAAGTATTGCGTGCTATTGCGCGCGCACTATCCATTAGGTTCTCTCGTTGAGCTAAAACCACGCCCATTGCTCTTCCTGTCCCGCCTCCTGCAACCACAGGGGGTGAGTGGCAAGCAGCATGATCAACCCTCCAACTCATGCCGTCATCCCCTAGTCTGCCTGGCAGACCTCGCCCATCTACACTCCCAGGCTCACACCTACTCACTCTCCCTTGACCCGCCCCCGCAACCCTGAACCACGCCCTCTAAGCCGCTCCCACAACCGTCTGCCCGAGTCTGCCCACGTGTAGTCATGAGAACCCCGCAGCCCCTAGACAGGGTGGCTAGTCGGTCGCTCGGTCGGCCTGAGGCGGCCCATCCGACCGGCGGAGGATTATCCGCCTTGCCAGCATGGTGTAAAAATCACCTGGTGAGAGAAATTGTCAGATATCATGCCCAGGTTGATTATCTCTGAGGGTCATTGTTTACTGTATACTTTTTTAAAACATTTTGTAAATCCGTGTGTGGCGCCTGCTGAGGCCTGGCGGCGGCGCGACGGCTGCAGCCGCTACCTTGTCGCCACCCTGCCGCCGCCCAGACCCGCCGTGCTTTGGCAGGTGATATCACGTTGGAAAGAAACGTTGAAGTCACTTTATCCTGAATATTGTATGATGGTCTGACATAATTGTTGTTGTTTATTGTTGTTTCTTTTTATTATAATAATAATAATATTATTATTATTATTATTATTATTATTATTATTATTATTATTATCATTATTGTCATTATTATCATAATTATTATTATTATAGCTATTACGAGTAGTATTGATATTATTATCGTTGTTGTTCTTGTAGTTGTTGCTGTTGTTGATGTTGATGTTGTTGTGATAGTTGATACTATTTGTTGTTACTATTGTTATTGTTGTAATTATTAGTATAAGTTGTTATTATTATTGCTGTATTTGCTATTGTAGTCTGTAATTTATTGTCGTTGCTGTTATTCATGCTCTAGTGTTTCTTTTCCCTTATTTGTGATAAGTGATGATGATGATAATGACAACGACGATGACAATGATGGTGATATAATAATAATAATAATAATAATAATAATTATAGTAACAATATAATGATAATAATAATGATAGAAATTATGGTGGTGGTAGTAGTAGTAGTAGTAGATATGTAGTAGCAGTAGTATACTACTAACAACACGGATAGTACAAGTAGCAACAGTAATAGTAGTAACTGCAGCAATTGTGAATATTCTTCCTGTCAGAGGGTGTCACACTTACCAATATGTCTTCTTGCCTAACACTCTAAGATCAATAATGCTTTATACCCACGCAATGACTTCGTCTCTCTCTTTCGATTCATTCGTTCTTCAGTTTCTTTTGCTCTTGACCACCAGCGAGCTTCCTGAGGATGTTGCTCGCTTTTGTCCAACGTAGCGAAACCCGTAATTTTCAGGCGTTATTTAGGTTTTACAGCGTTTTATAGATTTTCAGCTTTAACGCCAGATCATCACACTCTCACTGGTTGTATACAGCAGTGCTTCTTACTGAATGAAGGACAATTATTTTATACTGATATGTATCTGAAAAAGTTTGTGCTGTACAACTTAGACGACAGAGAAGATAAAGATAGTTTTGGACTCGCAACAATTAATTCTCAATGCATTCTATCGTACATCCTTTACCTAAAGGGTGTAATGTTTTAGTCATTTGAGTAAATTTTGGTCTTAGTCCAGGTTCCTTCCGTTAATAAATGCTTTTGAATAATTATGTCATATATATATATATATATATATATATATATATATATATATATATATATATATATATATATATATATATATATATATATATATATATATATATTATATAATGTTTGTCATACTGCTACCTTCTCACCAGAACGCAAGGAATCTTGTCTTGGGTTTATCTTCCGTTATGGTTACGCATTTCCAGGTTTGTTTGTAAGATGTCTCTTTCCATGGGCACCTAAAATTATTCTATCCAGAATGCTTAACCTTATATTTTCTCACAGTATTAATGAATGAGGAATATTGAAGCCGAGAGTAGTGGGCAACAAACGCATTTCCACATCATGTAAGTATAAATTAATAAAGAAAACTATCCTTTCTTTACAAAACTCAACTAGTCACTATCTTCGTTTTCTGCACTGCCATCCATCGTTAGTAATTTTGTGTGACTATTACGATACAAAGCATGTTAAATTACCTCCTGTGAAGTTTTGCCTTCCGTACCATCTTCATTTAAAAACCTCACTTATGTTACTCTCCAGGATGTGTGTACGGTGTGGTGGAGTGGGCACAAATACGACTTTTTGGATCGATTTACAATTTTCTTCTAGTAGCAAATTATTTACGGACTGCAGCGCCACTACGTGATGAAGTCGACCATCAGAGACTTCAAGAATAGCCCAGCATCTACCTGTCTTCGTGGCTCCTTCCTTTATGAACTCCTTTATTGTGTTTGTTCTGCCCTAGAAATTCTAAAAACGAATTCTTATTCCGTCCAACTTATTAAGGAATTCTAATGTAAGTCATTCTGCTTTCCGTCTGTGTTATTAAGGGTAGAACTACCTTTCACATTTATACATCTGACGTTACTGTGTGTGTGTGTGTGTGTGTGTGTGTGTGTGTGTGTGTGTGTGTGTGTGTGTGTGTGTGTGTGTGTGTGTGTGTGTGTGTGTGTGTGTGTGTGTGTGTGTGTGTGTGTGTGTGTGTGTGTGTGTGTGTGTGTGTGTGTGTGTGTGTGTGTGTGTGTGTGTATCTATCTATCTATATATATATGTATATATATATATATATATATATATATATATATATATATATATATATATATATATATATATATATATATATATATATATTCGTTTAATTTCACTGATAAAACATAAAACAGTGACAAAGTATGAGTCTCCATCTGGCCCATTATATAGTATTTTTCTCCGTCTCCTCTTCTTTATTCTCCCTCTTCCTACTCCACCTCCACCTCCACCTCTTCCTACTTCACCTCTAACTCCACCTCCTCCTCCTCCTCCTCCTCCTCCTCCTCCTCCTCCTCCTCCTCCTCCTCCTCCTCCTCCTCAACCATCTGCTTACTGACCTCATCCTTTATCATAATATAAATGTGCAGAATTCGGTATCGTATCGATAGTATCTTTCCTAGAATTTTAATGGGAGCAGATTATTTGCCAATTGTTATTATACCGTCAGTAACTAGCAGTCAAAGATTTAAATCCCATATTAACGCTTTTTCATCCTTTTCTTTCAGGTATGTTGATTTTCTTCAGTCCCTTCCTCTGGTTTGATGTGATGGCCAGCCGAGATGTTAGTACTAATGGAATGAATACCTGTCTGGTGAGCACTTTTTATACTCTTTGGAGAACCAGCGCTCAAGTGGGCTTTTTTCTAACTTACTTTTTTTTACCCTTGGCTGGCCCTCTTCCCTACGTAAAAAAAAAAAAAAAAAAAAAAAGTACAATCCAGAGATACGTTCAGTACACAGTAATGACTAGTATGACTGTCTCATTCTTGTGATGGAGTTATATGAACTACTTTCCTTCTGTTATGCCATGTATTGTTTTCTTTTAATGTTAATACGAAATTGAGACATGCTGTTCAATACAATATTTATAGGATTTTTTAATAGGAAATATGGATATATTTAGAGGTTGTCGTAATTAAAGGATAGATCAGTCAATGGTCAAGCAATAGACTATATTCGGTGTCAATGTCTTTATTCTTTTCCTTCAATCTAAAGTCCTTTAATCTTTTGACAATCTTCCCTACGAAACCTGAAAACATATAAACTCCTTTCAGGTCAGAAAATTTGATGTCAAGAAAAAAAGGATAAAAAAATACACGCAATGGATATGAGTACACACGGTAACGTGACTTATGATTATGATTGTACCTTATTGTAAGTCATTGTGGCTTCACATAGAGTTGGTCTGGACGGACATATTCTCAGTTATCATTAGATTTGACAGAGAAGTGATCCAAAAGTGTATCTAGAATCTATCTCAAACTCTGAATATGAAATGCCTTTGATTTTATGTCCGTTAGATTACAAGATTATTTTCTTTCTCTTACTCCTATTTTATCCACCTCTTTAATGGATGAGTTCACCAGATTTTTCAATCGTTTATCACTTTCTTTGGTAAACTCTGGAACTCACTGCCTGCTTCTGTATTTCCACCTTCCTGTGTTTTGACCTCTTTCAAGAGGGATATTTCAAGACGCTTACCCTGGTCGGAGACAGGCTTTTCTTTTGTGGATTTATTGAGTTTGGCCTCTCTCTCTCTCTCTCTCTCTCTCTCTCTCTCTCTCTCTCTCTCTCTCTCTCTCTCTCTCTCTCTCTCTCTCTCTCTCTCTCTCTCTCTCTCTCTCTCTCTCTCTCTCTATATATATATATATATATATATATATATATATATATATATATATATATATATATATATATATATTACTATGCTCATCGATACGTGAATGATTTCAATAATTCATAATTTATTTACAACAAATCGGCCTTGACTCCATTGTCCGTCATTGGATCTTCCACTTCTCGGTGTTGGATTGGTATGGTGATACATGAATTCTTTATCATCATCCCGTAAGAAACAAATATTCAGGAATTGCTTTGAAAACAACAAAAACTCTTCATCTTATCATATCTCCTGTGACTGACTGTCTTCAACCTCTTTCTCATCCTGCATTTCCATCTCTAGCTATTTTCTAGCGGTAGTTTCATGCCAATTGCTCTTCTGAACTAATAATTGCATGCCTCCTCTCTTTCCGCGTCCACACTGCACAAGACCTTTTTCTTTCTTTTACCCCTACTCTGTCCACCTCTCTAAAGCAAGAGTTAACCAGTGTTGTCAATTATTCTTTCTTTTCTTTAGCAAACTCTGGAAATGCCTGGCTGTTTTTGTATTTCCATCCTCCTTTGACTTGAATTAATTTAAGAATGAGGTTTCGAAACATTCGTCTCATTTTTTTGGTTAACCATTGTCCCTGTTCAATTGCTCCTGGCAAGTAAAAAATTATTGACTCAAAACATTAACTTAAAAGTGATTGACTCAGAACATTGATATAAAAGAATAAAAGAGTGTGTTATACTTTCATTACAAAACGTTCAATATAACTAGAAATCTTCCATTTTTGTGTGTTTCTCATCCTTCCTATTCTACCATGCCTATATGTACCGGTAAAGGCAAACACTGTAGATCCATGTCACCTTAAGAGAGAAAATATAACAGAGCAGAAGGAAGTCAGAAGAAAGTGACCCCTACAACATGCAGGTATAGGTGGAGAGGTAAACTGATACTGTATTGAAAATTATGGGAATCCCTAAGCCGTGAGTGAAACATTCTTACAAGTAATGACAATAAACCTTAATCGTTCTACACTTATGACTTGAAGTTGAATTGTTTTATTTTTTGACTGCAAATGACAATAATGAGATTTTTTGCTTCATATGTGTCTTTTTTTTTTTTACCTTACAGAATCGAAACTACAGTCACTTGAATGCCTGAAGAGTTCATTCACTGTTTTTGTTTCAAATGGTGTCTAACGTTACTAATAAAGTTGTATCACATTTATATCAAATTTTAAAATTCATAGCATTAGAGACTTAAGCGAAGATTATAGAAACATTTCCAGAAATAAATAATTCTCTGTCCTGGATTTTGTTCCTGATTTATTTGTTATGAGGGCGGCAATATTACCAATCTCTTTTCTAATTTTATGTTTTTCTCTGAAATCCTTGATGCATAAAATAAAGAAAAAATATTAGAGATGTTGTGTTAGATTATCGAAAAAAGTACATAATCCAATTAGAAATAAAGTACTTAAATCACTTACATTTGTTCTGCTTTGTAAAATATACAAAGAACTGCCATAAAAATACCATTTCTTTTTAGCTCAAATGAGTCTGGCAGTGTCACCCCAAACATGACACATAACCTGAGTAAAGGTACATAATTATTCACAGCTGCTTCTCTGTGCACACACAAAGAGGTGCAGGTGTCCTTGACTTTGATGTATTGCCAGTCTTACTCGCTTAATTCGTAATGGTGGCTGTGAAATCATCTTGAGCGTCAGTGATAAATGACAGGCGAATCGAGAATACCTTTGTGTTCACTCCAGTGAATTTTTTTTAAATCTCCAGCGGTGATTAAGTGTGTGTGTGTGTGTGTGTGTGTGTGTGTGTGTGTGTGTGTGTGTGTGTGTGTGTGTGTGTGTGTGTGTGCGTAAGCGCGCTCCCTCACGTTTAGTCCTTTTCTTGATTTCTTTTATTAAGTCTATCTTACTCTCAGTACAGGTGTAATACTTCCTACCTTTCGTCAACCGACTCACAAAAGAAAACAATGCTTCCATAAAATACACTTACTTGATTTATATCCAATATTTGTTTTCCTAAATAATAATCCAGTATCAATTCATATTTCACCGTGTTTCATTTCGACTACCTTGACCTCAATTGCCAGTCTTCCTTTTCTATTTTTTTTTTTTTCTATTTTTCATATATATATATATATATATATATATATATATATATATATATATATATATATATATATATATATATATATATATATATATATATATATATATATATATATATATATATATATATATATATATATATATATATATATATATATATATACTTGAAAAACAGGGCGTCTATAGAGTACACGGTACAGGAGAGAGAACACCCACAAAAGGACGGTTATCTTCATTATATCCACTTCACAACGTTTCGGGAAAGTACATATCCCATCTTCAGGTACAAAAAAGGCACTGTAAAACCACACGTAAAACGTTAAAAAAAAAAATGACCAGACGCAGTGGTCCTGCTACTTGTTCCTCCAACAGGTAAGTGGGGAGGGAGACTGGCTTACCAGTATTTATAGGCTCCTACTCACTAGATGGCAAAATCTGATTGGTTCACTAAGAATTTCCTATCCAATACACAATATAGTACAAAATTCTAATATGTCATAGCTAATGCAAAAAAAGAGAAAATTTAAAGGTATGATGTACAACAATTAGTCTATTACTGAAATATTTTAGCCCGACCGAAATACTCAATGCTGATTTCTGTAATAAACTAATAATTGTTGTACATCATACCTTTAAATTTTCTCTTTTTTTGCATTAGCTATGACAGATTAGAATTTTGTGCTATATTTTGTATTGATAGGAAATTCTTAGTGAACCAATTAGATTTTGCCATCTAGTGAGTAGGAGCCTATAAATACTGGTAAGCCAGTCTCCCTCCCCACTTACCTGTTGAAGGAACAAGTAGCAGAACCACTGCGTCTGGTCATTTTTTTAACGTTTTACGTGTGGTTTTACAGTGCCTTTTTGTACCTGAAGATGGGATATGTACTTTCCCGAAACGTTGTGAAGTGGATATAATGAAAATAACCGTCCTTTGTGGGTCTTCTCTCTCTCCTGTACCGTGTATATATATATATATATATATATATATATATATATATATATATATATATATATATATATATAATTTTTTTTTTTTATGTTACGGCCTATAAGCACCTGTAGGCACACTTGTAGAGTGTATGGGAAGCGCTGTTCAGTTTCCTCCCATTAGTGGCGCAGGCACTTTTATTAGGGCCCATATCACCACCCAAGCGCATCTTCGGGTGTAACCACCTAGAGCCTAGATATCACTGTGACATGTAGGTAATCCAATCGACAAATGGCATAGTTTTGAAAGCGGTACGTGGTGAGATTCCAACTTACGGGTGGACGTCTGCCCGATCCCACGCTCACCATCTTATCCACTACGCCACCGCATTGATATATATATATATATATATATATATATATATATATATATATATATATATATATATATATATATATATATATATATATATATATATATATATATATATATATATATATATATATATATATATATATATATATATATATATATATATATATATATATATATATATATATATATATATATATATATATATATATATATATATATATATATATATATATATATATATATATATATATATATATATATATATATATATATATATATATATATATATATATATATATATATATATATATATATATATATATATATCAATGCATAAATTTTCTTTAAATTTTCAGAAAATATGTATGATGACACTATCCTTCAAATCTGTCCTTGAAAAAGTTTTGCAAGGAGTTGGCAACAAGTTTTGTAAATTTATTTGAATGTATAAGATCCACGCAGTCCTTGGTTATGTTGTTTTTAGTGTTGTTCATCATGTCTCACTGAGTTTTTTTTCTTTCGTTTTATTTTCCCCTTTATCTTTTCTGCCGCAGCTGACATTGCGTTACCGGATGCCCACGCATTTTTCCAATAATTACAGGTAAGAACGTTCAAACAGAAAGACCTTCATTTCAATGTTGTTTTTTTTTTATGTTCGTCATGTTTTCAAGTCTTTCTTTCATTTGTTTTCTTCTTCATCTTCTTTATTGGCGTTGCTAACACTACATTACTAAGTGTTTCTCTAGTACTTGGATGCAAGTAAGAATTAAGGGTCAAGCAAACAACTTAATTTTGATACTATTAGTGTTGTACATTACGTCACATCTTGCCTCAGCTTTTTCTTACGCTTGAAAATCTTTTTTCAATATCTTTTTGATATTATGTTGCCTAGTCAACAATGTCTCTATTAGACATTAGTTATTAGAGGCCAACCAGACGCAGACTTGCAAGTTTGCAAATTCACCTGGATCAAACTTCAAGGAAGATATAGATGAAAGCCGAACACAGACGTGACAATACAAAGATTACTCAGCTCCTATAAAGATGCACGAAATTAAGGGAAAAAAATGATGAAGGTGTCTAACCACAAAGTGATTTTATATTGAGATGCACTTTCATGGATAGATAAAATAAGACGGATCCTTTACTAAATTGTTTTCTGTAGAACCTTACTAATTTTCATGTAATGTTCACATATTTTTCTCTCGAATAAAACATTGATATCTGCCAGCCAAGGGTATGTTATTTCTATTTGGGTTTTATTTGATTTAGCTTTTTCGTATCTTGTCTTTCTTCTTTCGTTCATTCCAAGTTTTTTTTTTCTTTTTATCACGAACTGTCCTGTATATAAGTGCAGTAATATTTTCATTTCTTCCTTTTCATTCTTGCTTTATTGCTGTCTTCTTTCTCCGTCATCCAGGGTCTAGTTTTGTGTCTAATAATACTTCATAGCCACAATACCCTGCCCTGACTGCCCATTTGACCACTTAATGCCTGTCTAGCTTCTCTTACTACTCCTTTATGAGACTGGTCGTTTCAGGTTGGTTTCATAATCCTTTCCACTGCGAGACATATACTCCAATAGTTCTGCGACTCCTCACTCTTTTACGAAGCAACATGTTATGCGAACTTTTGTTATACCTGTTTTTTTTTTCGTTTCTTCTTGATATGTTAAAAAAGGAACCTGCAGCATTTTAGGGTTTTACTTTATGTGCCTATTTAAAAAGAATTTTGTAGCAAAATATAGGTATTCTATCTATATTTTTGTAAGTGTCTATACAATCTTTTTCTTTCATACTATGAATAGTGAACAGAGGATGAGCGTAATTTGTAATAAAAAATTTTTTTAAAAAACCTACCAACCCCCCACACACACACCGCGAGGCCACGTTCGCGCTCCTAACCTGAAGTTTCATAGAGTGATGGCCGGGCCGAGGACATGAAAAAAAAAAAGTAAAATAAAAAATATACACATATATTTATTATTACTCCCTCAACCTTGCACACTGGTGAAGTCCTTCCTCCCTCAGAGCCTTTAACCTCCACTTGAGCCCTATCTCTCTCCCCTTCCCTGCCTATTCTTGTCTTCCTCCTCCTCCTCCTCCTCCTCCTCCTCCTCCTCCTCCTCCTCCTCCTCCTCCTCCTCCTCGCCTACCGTCCCCAGCTCCCCTCGCGAAGGCTTTGGCAGGCCAGAATCACCACATCGCTGGGCAGTCAGGGCGTAATTATATCCCGGCTTCGTCAGGGCTTAGATGGCAATTTCAGATACTTGAGCTCCGGGCACCCACAAAAAAAAAGAAGAAAAAAAATGGAGGGTAGGAGGTTATCTTGGTTGTATGTGTGTGGGGGTGGGTTTTCTTCATCTCTCTCTCTCTCTCTCTCTCTCTCTCTCTCTCTCCTAATTGTTAGTTTTTTTGTTTTATTGGTGTGTGTGTGTGTGTGTGTGTGTGTGTGTGTGTGTGTGTGTGTGTGAGTGTGAGTGTGTTTCACTGTTTGATCTGCTGCAGTCTCTGACGAGACAGCCAGACGTTACCCTACGGAACGAGCTCAGAGCTCATTATTTCCGATCTTCGGATAGGCCTGAGACCAGGCACACACCACACACCGGGACAACAAGGTCACAACTCCTCGATTTACATCCCGTACCTACTCACTGCTAGGTGAACAGGGGCTACACGTGAAAGGAGACACACCCAAATATCTCCACCCGGACGGGGAATCGAACTCCGGTCCTCTGGCTTGTGAAGCCAGCGCTCTAACCACTGAGCTACCGGGTGTGTGTGTGTGTGTGTGTGTGTGTGCTCGCGCCATTTTCGCGGTGTTGAATTGTTTTATCTTTTATTTTCTTTC
>NC_059297.1:8176910-8181910 GCF_017591435.1 Portunus trituberculatus
GCGTACACGTAACTGAGATATCATCAGCAAATCTTTTATAACACAACTGTGATATAAATTAGAGTTCGTTTGCTACACACCACCAATAATGTAACAACACGCAGATGGAATGTTGTGTGTTTATATGGAGCATTGAAAAAAGTGGCTTGTTGTTTTGTAGATGGTTCAAAGAATTTTGTTTTTTCAGATCTTGTAATGGAAATATGTTTATAGAGAGATACATGATAGATGAATTTCTTTATTTAATTTGTAATAAATAATTATAAAATTCTTTATTACAAATAGAAAAACACTTAATTAACAAACTAGCAAAGTAACTAATAAAATGGCAAAGCTTTTATCATAAATATTTACAAATTTAAATGAATAGGTCAGCTACTGACTGACTGACTAACTAAATAACTTGTTTCGAAACCAATTACCTTAATGACTGAATATTTGATGATTCATTGAGGGAGTGAGTGAATGATTGTATAACTAAATGAAAGAAAGAAAAAAATTAATAAACGAATTAACTAATCATTAATTAATAAATATTTGACTGACTATATCAACCAAATAACTGGCTGACAATTGGCTGACTGACTGATTATCTCATAAGAAAAATAAACAACACACACACACACACACACACACACACACACACACAGTCACGCGCCACAAAGCTGAGTGTCACACTTAAGTCCTCAGGGATCCTCTCACTGTATTCGTTAATGGCCTGGCAGGGTCATGGTCACACGCCCAAGACTCTATCTCTCTCAGAAGCATCCCAAAGCATCCCTTTCTTTCCCTTCTAATTCTTTTACTTTCAAGGATTTTTTGTTGCTAGGGTACTAATATTTTATCTTGCTGTCTGTGTATTAGTTCTCTCTCTCTCTCTCTCTCTCTCTCTCTCTCTCTCTCTCTCTCTCTCTCTCTCTCTCTCTCTCTCTCTCTCTCTCTCTCTCTCTCTCTCTCTCTCTCTCTCTCTCTCTCTCTCTCTCTCTCTCTCTCTCTCTCTCTCTCTCTCTCTCTCTCTCTCTCTCTCTCTCTCTCAACAAGCAAAACATAAAGAAATATACAAAACATTATGCAATAGTCGAAATAAAAACAAAAGACAAAAAAAAAAAATGAATAGATAAACATACACAAAAAAAGTGCATCATATTACCCAATTTGGTGCATCAGACGAAGGAATAAAATCATGCTAAGGACCACCACACCCACAGTCCTTTTATTCATTTATTTATTTATTCGTTTTTCTTTCTTTATTTATTTATTCATTTCTACTTATTCGTTCATTTTTTCTTTCTTTTCTTTTCTTTTCTTTTCTTTTTTTTTGTGGTGGGACCTCTTCTTTCCCATTCGACCCAGACCGATAAAGGAAGGACGAGTGAGTATGTGTGCCGCTCAAGCCATTTGAATAAAGAGGACCGGCAAAGAGTCTTTACTGCTGGAGAAACTTTGGTCTGACGGCGAGAGAGGAATGAGAAAAAAAAGAGAAAGAAAGAAGAAGAAAGAGAAGAAGCGACATTGGGGAAATTCAGACAGGGAAGAAATGAAGAAATGAGAAACGGAGTGAATCTGATGGATTTCTTTCTTAAGGAGAATGAAGAAAAATACGTGGTTGTTTTTTTTTTTTTTTTTTTTTTTGTGTGTGTGTGCGTGTGTCTGTGTGAGCCAGGAAGATCTTGTGACGAACGATGAGAAAAGAAACAGAGAGATAAAGAAGGAGAGATGTGAAATATGGAATTCTTGGAAGATGTGAGAGGAAAGAAGGGAGGAAGGAAGAGGGAGGCAAAGAAGAGAGAAAGGGCGGGAGCGTGACTTGTAGAGGAGCTTCCAGGAACTACAAAATGGTAGATGCAAAAGGAACGAGAGAGAGAGAGAGAGAGAGAGAGAGAGAGAGAGAGAGAGAGAGAGAGAGAGAATGTTTGTACCTAACAGACAGATAGACAGACACAAAAAAAAATGTACTTACACACATAAATACAACCAGCCAGGAAGACAGACACAGACAATCAGAAATATAAACAATCATACAGACATACAAAATCGTTAGAAATGTACAGTACGTGATAATTATAAGATCCTACACTGACCATCTTCAACAGACCCTTTGAGTTTGAAAAGGAGGAAGAAAATTGAAAAGGAAGTGAAAAGATCGAGTGGCAGGGAGGCTGGAGGTGCAAGAGGAGGCGAAGGATGAAGGTAATGTTGAATTTAATCATGTAGGGAGGCAGGTACTGGTGAGGCCAAGGGAAGAGAATTTTCGATTTTATAAACCTATTTCACTTTATTCTGTTTACGTATTTATTTGGAGCGGGGAGTTTTGAGGTCCTGAGGAAAGGTCGAGGAGGGCCCAGCAAAGCGTCTCGGAAGGGACGAGTAGGGAGAAGGAGGAGGACAAGGACATGGGGAAGTAGCACGGTCAGGAAGATGAAAAGCAGTAGTAGTAGTGGTAGTAGTAGTAGCAGTAGTAGTAGTAGTAGTAGTAGTAGTAGTAGTAGTAGTGATATGTTGTAGTACTAGTAGAAAGTAAAGGAGAAAGAAGTGTAGGAAGAGAAGAAGAGGAGGAGGAGGAGGAGGAGGAGGAGGAGGAGGAGGAAGAAGAAAATAAAGAAGAGAATTTTTACCATTGGTGTTGTATATATTTTCATTCTTGTTGTTAATGCTTAATCAAAAATACATGTATGATTAATTAAGGAAAAAGAGGAAGGAAGGGGAGATATATGAGCTAGAAGAAAAAAAAAAAACAGATGAAATAGAGCAAGTCCATGAAAAAAAAGACGAGAAAGAAAGAAACTAGCACATCGTAACATTTTAACATTTTAGCTTTCACATGCAAAACATGATAACACCGAGACCTTCATTACATCCTTGCATCGCCTCACCGTCGTTTTGGAACCAGGGAAAGACCATCATGTGGCTTCTGTCCGTTACCTTCATTCACCTTCACCACACCACCACCATCCCAGCAATCACACTAATGACCATATACTGAAACATTTCTGCGTCGCATCCCAACCACATTCAAAGTCACTTTTTAAGAATGTTTCTCTTATGATTTTAGTAACAGATTAACAAAATTTCTGCATTGTTAACAGGAAAAATATTCTTAGTAATCCACCTAATCATCTCTGTGGCCTTTGAAAATAATACTTGTGAGAGACCAAAGCGTTTCAGAACACGGGTTTAAACATTATAAATGATACCACCGGTACCCCACGAACGCTACCGACACCGCTACCTTCACCACCAATGAACACCACTGCCGCCATCAACACCCGACCGCTGCCATCACTGAAGAGACGCAACACAACACGTCGGAATCAACATCTGCATATGGTGAAGGAGGGAAGGCGAGAGAGTGAGAGAGGGAGGGAGAGAAGGGAGTGAGTGAGGATGTATCAAGTTCCTACACTCTCTCAGCTGTCCTCGATATCTCTTTTCATACGCAAGAGAGAGAGAGAGAGAGAGAAAGAGAAGCGCACACATATACACAAATTCACACAAATAAACAGACAAACACACATGCACCAAAAAAAAAAAAAAAGAAAAAGAGGGCGAGGTCAGCTGAGTCGGGTAGGGAATAAAGTGATTTACAGAGCCATCATAAAGGTGGGCCTCCTATGTCCTCCTCCCTGAGCCGCGTGTTGCTTTCAAGAGACGCCAGTAAATTGGTGTTATTGAGTCCCAGGTTTTAAAAGGGAAAGGGGATGAGAGAGAGGGGACGGAGTTAGAGAGAGAGAGAGAGAGAGAGAGAGAGACTAGTTGGGAATGAAGGAAAGGAAGAGAAGGAACGCAGGGAGGGAAGGAAAGTTACGAGAGAAGAGATTGAGAGACAGAAGACAGTAGTTGATATGAAATTTGAGAACGAAGGAAATTGTACCGACATGGGATGTTATGTGAGGCAAGTATGCGTGCGTGTGTCAAAAACTGGTGAAGAAAACGAAAACTGGTAGGGGAGGCGCGCGGCTTGCATGAGAATTGAAATGCATCAGATAAAAAAAAAAGTAAAAAATAGCTGGAAGAAAATATACTGTGATGAAATACGATGTCACGAGGAAAGAGGAAGAGGAAAAGGAGAGAGAGAGAGAGAGAGAGAGAGAGAGAGAGAGAGAGAGAGAGAGAGAGAGAGAGAGAAAGGTGCCTAAAAAATAAAAACGAAGAAAAGATAAGATAGACGATTGGTATGCCTGGTATCCTCCTTCCTTCTTCTCCCCCTTCTTCTCTTGTTCCTTTTCCTCCTTTTCTCCTCCCTCTTTTCTTCACCCTTCTCCTCTTCCTCTTCTCCTCCTTTAGGCTCCGTGTCCCTGAGCGTCTCGGGGAGATGAGCCGCCAAAAGCTGAAATCTCCTCCAATACATACATTTTTTTTTCTACCGTCCTATTACTTCAGATTTTTCCCCCTTCTCTATCTCCGTTTACTCTTTGTGCATCTGACCCACACAGCGTTCTTCCCGAGGCCGTCAAAGGGTTGTGAGCTTCCTTCTGGGACGAGGTACTAAGTGGCCAACGTTTTCTCTCCTTCCCTCATCTCTCCCTGTCCTCCTTTTACTGATTTTTTTTTTCTTCTTGTCTGTTCCTTCCTTGGACGCCTCATTCGGACTGTGGCCCAAGTGGTTTGCGTTGTTCTTACTGTTGTTTGTTTGTTCTGAGTAGTGTGAAGGAGGAAAAGGAGGAGGAGGATTGAGAAACAGGAGACGAATGAGGAGGAGGGTGAGATGATGAAAGAAATGATGATGATGATGATGATGATGAGGAGGAGGAGGAGGAGGAGGAGGAGGAGAGAAGAGGAGTAGCTATAGTAGTAGTAGTAGTAGTAGTAGTAGATAGATAGATAGAGAGAGAGAGAGAGAGAGGTGGAGGTAGGCAGGCAGAAAAGGAAATAATACATAAGAAGTGTAGAAAAATAGAGACAAGTATATAAAGAGAATAACAAAGATAGGAAGAGACATAAAGAGACAGGCAGACTGACATATTGACAGGCAGATGGAGAAGAAAAAAAATGAGATTGAT
>NC_059297.1:8189410-8191910 GCF_017591435.1 Portunus trituberculatus
TCTTGCCATTTTCTCCTCCTCCTCCTCCTCCTCCTCCTCCTCCTCCTCCTCCTCCTCCTCCTCCTCTTCCTTCTCTTCCTTCTCCTCTTCCTCCTCATCCTCCGTCGCCTCCGCGTGTCCATCATTAGTACCATCATCACCACTACCGCCACCAGCGCACGCGACTCCCAGCAATAATGTAAATTCACAGTTCTACGAGGCAAGAAGCCATAGTATTTTTTTCGTAAGAGATTAAATAATCTAGAATATTTATTTAGTTTTTTCAACTAAGACTTTTAATTGCTCGTCTTATTTTCTCGGTCCTGAATACAAACAAATTTAATATTCATAGAAATATTTTCTCTGGAATCCTAGTCAGCGACTTAATTAAAATCATACACAGAACTCCATTTAACTCTTTAAAAATCTCATTACGTGTATAAAAAGTTTGAGGGTGGCGGCGTCGCGGGCCCTCAGCGTCGCATACTCCCAGGCGTTACATATTCAGAGGATTAGCATGGTTTGTATGTAAATAAAGCAGCATCTCCATAGCGATAGAGAAAATTGATGGCAGGAATATGCAGCCTCGTTGAGAATGTCCAGGCGGCGTGGTGGCAGTCTGTTGACATCTCACTTGTCCCACCGTCGGCTGTGCTTTGCTGACGATCGCGGGAGTGTTGCTTACTGCGGCAGAGCCACGGCCACCGCTCATTCCCCTGGCTGACGGACATCACCTAAATAATAGAATATCTTGATAACACTGGCTGGCTGCGAGGCATGTTGAGCAGCAGGGAGACGCGGGCGACGGACTTATCATCTCCACCTCTTGATTTCCATACATACTGTATACATACCCACTACTTTCTGCCGCTGCCGGTTTGATACAACTATTTATGTTCGTTGTCTCTGTTTACTCCATCCTGCAGCAATCTGATATCGTTGATTGATGCCCCGGCCGCTGCATCAAGGCACTCTTTTAATCCAATGTTGACAATGAGGCGATAGTTGAGCACCGCCGCCGTAGAGGTCCCGTTCAGGACTGGCAGGAGCGCGACCTCCAGCTGGCCATTAACACTACACCAACTACGCGTCAGCACTTTATTTCAGTTCTGGTGTGCTTGTTTTGCGAATGAAAAAGAAATGGATATATGCCCTTACTGTCATATGAATCAGTCCAATGACCTCGGTATTTTAGAGGCGGCCAGCTGTTAGTGCGAGGATAAAGCGAGGGTGAAAAGTTACAACGAAGTTATAGTGTTTAAGTCATCGCTGGTGTGGACAGGAGGAGGGGAAGAGCCAATAGAGATACTGAGCTGCAGTTCCAGGACATGTGTGGCGCGAGGCTAGCAGGGTCTTGATGGCGAGGGGAGGCCCTGGGCGGCAAGACTGCTGTTTTACCACTGATGTGCAGACGCTCTGGCCTGCGCGAGACTCCCTTCCCACACTGATTGATGCCTCTACGCCAGGGAAGAGCAAACAGGAATTGTAAAATATTTTTATGAGCCTCCTGTCTACGTATGGTTCCAATCATGTTGATACGTTTTTGAGCAACATTTTTACTACATAATAGTTCATGCTTCATCGGGCACTATGGCAATGCTGCAAGGGACGCCCGCTATTCTAATTTCTTTCGTGGAAACTGAAATTGTTGTCGTGACGGAGCATCGATGCGAGTGACGTGTTCCTATCATTATCGTGGCAGAAATAAAATATAGTTTGTTAAATTGTTTCTATGGCAGACGTCCAATTTAAAGCCACCCGCGGCTATGACCTGTAATAACGACCATAAGGCAGCACGTGTCCACTGAGTCGCACGCACCACGCACGGGCCGCGACACCGGGCGGTTGCTTCATGCTCTCCGTGGTCCCGGTCTGATTTATCATACCACTGACATCAGCCATCTTGAGTAAAACGATAAATTTTTTTTTATTTTCACTGTCTTCTTCCTCCTCCTTTATTTTATAGTACGTAGTGTAGTAGCAGATATGTTGCTGTTTGTTCTTCCTTTGTGATTTTTTGTGATATTCATAATTCTCCTCCTCCTCCTCCTCCTCCTCCTCCTTCTCCTTCTCCACTCTCAAATTTTCGCCTCTTTTTTTGATAGTATTTGACCTTACACATCCGCGTCACCTTTCATTTAGATACCGGCATATTCTAGTACATTTTCACACTTGTGTATCTTAGGGGTGGTGATGGTGGGGGCAGGGAGCGAGTAGTACTGGTGGAGGGAGGGGTAAAAGCCTTCATCAATGAGCTTCGATCTGATCCACCTTTCACCAATTATCTGCGGCTCTCGGTCCCATTGAAATTTTCCTTTTGATGGTGTTTTCCCGCAAGCTATAATCGCGTCCAATAAGGCTCCTGTAGCGGGGTGGATGATAGTGTTTTGGTTTGTTAGGGATGTTACGGGGACCACAGGCCGCAGAGGGATGTATGGATGGGATGTGGGGATACAAGAGGCGCCACACGTGCGTTTCTTCTCCAGGATATGGTGGCTTGGATGGAAGATGAGGAATGAAG
>NC_059297.1:8196910-8209410 GCF_017591435.1 Portunus trituberculatus
AAACTTTTTTCTCAATGAGTACGCTGTTGTATAGAAGTATTCTCTAGACCAGATAGAACAGAGAACACAATATGGATGAATGCTTATCAGGACACACACATCTAATGAACGTTCACACACACACACACACACACACACACACACACACACACACACACACACACACACACACACACACACACACACACACACACACACACACACACACACACACACACACACACACACACACACACACACACACACACACACACACACACACACACACACACACACACACACACACACACACAAACACACACACACACACACACACACACACACACACACACACACACACACACACACACACACACACACACACAGCCATTACGACTTGCTAACTGAAAACCTGGTGGAAAATTTAACATTTCTTCACTAACAAACTTTCCTTTTGATTACAGAGGAAGAGCATTTAATGATAATGGTAATAAAATTCGGGTGGCATTGCAACGTATGTATGGTGGCGACACAATATTGGCATTCAATTTTCGCATGTTTATCCGGTGTATATTTTTTGTATGGTAATAAGGGGAATAACTCTCAAATGTTTCCATCAAGACCATATCAGCAGCCGTCAGTAGAGCCACGTTTAATTACACTTTTTCAATTATAGGGAAGCCAAGGCTGGCAAAACACACACACACACACACACACACACACACACACACACACACACACACACACACACACACACACAGCCAGATGGATACTGTTAAGAATATTCAGTTGGATGAATATGACACTAGAGGATAATAATATTGATATATGTAGACACAGTTGTAAATAAGAAAATAAATTCAGGGGAATAAATCAACGGATAATTAAAGACAATTAGATAAAGATATGGACGAGAAAATACAGATAGATAGATCAGTTGATGGATAGACAGAAAGATAAATTTATATAAAGATAGACGTTTAGATATGTAGATGGATAAAGACACTAACTACGTATGTATTAATATGTGTAATAAAATAATTTCAACACCCTAACAAACACACACAAACACACACACACACACACACACACACACACACACACACACACACACACACACACACACACACACACACACACACACACACACACACACACACACACACACACACACACACACACACACACACACGTAGGCAATTGAAATGCTCTGACAAATAGACGAGCGTAGTATTTATTAGGTGTCTATCCTTCACCATCCTCTCTTCATGCTCACGAGGCTATCGGCTCAACGTAATGAATGAAAAAAAATGTTACCAATGTGTATGTGAAATTACACACCTGGGGCTGGGTGAAACAGGTGTGGGGCAGGTGTGGGGTAGAGTGGTGGGTCTTCACTTCTCTGTGTGATTATAGAGTTATGATTCCTATTCATGTTGATCTCTTACACTCCTTTGATTGATTTATTCATTCAGTTATTTTTTAGAATATTGTAATTGATTGATTATTCGAATTTTGTTTGTCTTTTTTATTTGTTTTCCCTTCTGTCTTTTAGGTTTTGTCTTATCGTTTGTTTTATTTTGGTCTGCGTGTCTTCGTCTCAGTTTTCTTTTTTATTGTCTATTGTCTTTAACTTTCTTTGTGTTTGTTTAGGTTCTTCTCTCTCTCTCTCTCTCTCTCTCTCTCTCTCTCTCTCTCTCTCTCTCTCTCTCTCTCTCTCTCTCTCTCTCTCTCTCTCTCAATTTGCGAAGTTGTTGTTTCAAATTAATTTAGAACATTTTCACCTCAGGCTTATTGATATTTTTTTTGTTAGTTTTTTTTTTTTGTTAAATGTGAGCTTTGTTTTTGATACTTTATTTATAGGAAGGCCACACACACACACACACACACACACACACACACACACACACACACACACACACACACACACACACACACACACACACACACACACACACACACACACACTCTCTCTCTCTCTCTCTCTCTCTCTCTCTCTCTCTCTCTCTCTCTCTCTCTCTCTCTCTCTCTCTCTCTCTCTCTTCCTTCCTTCCTTCTTCCCTCATTCACCCATTCATTCATTATTTCCTTCTTTCGTAAATTTCATTTATGTGTCTTTTCATCTTTATTTCTTCTTCCTATCCTTCTTTCATTTTTTGTTTCTAATTTCCTTTATCTTTGTTCTTCTTCCATCCTTTCTTCTTTTCATATCGTTTCCATTTTTCAAAAGTACCAACACCATTATCAACACTATCACTTTGCAACCTCCTCCTCCTCCTCCTCCTCCTCCTCCTCCTCCTCCTCCTCCTCCTCCTCCTCCTCCTCCTCCTCCTTAGCGGCGTTATCTAGTATCCACGAGAGCGATACCCCAAAGACTCGATTATTATTATCACTTGCATCCAAGTTGTGATGTTTACAACGCCTATCTGATCCCGGCTTCCAACTTTGCACATTACCAAGACAGATGGTTTGGGGCACATTAGCCTCGCCAAGTATCTGACCCGCCATGTCTGTCTCTTTCCACCCTCCTTCTTCCTTTCCTTTCTCCCTTCTACCATTCCTCTTCCACCCTCCATCGCTTCCTGTTTCTCTCTATTCCCTGCTTCTCTCATTTCATGCCTGACCCCTAAATTCTGTTCCTGTATCGCAAACAAACAACAATCTCGCTTATTCGTGTATATACTCCTGTTATTCTGAAGCTAATTGCGTCGTTGGTTATCGTATCGTCCATTACACAAGAGAATGTATTTATGCCGGATAAGACAGCGTTTAAAACTTGCGCCGTGAGAGCCTATTTTAGCCGGGATTCAATATGCGTTACTGTCCATGTAGTGGCTCTTCCCGGCCTGCGCCTCGCACCAGTTCGCCTTACCGATGCCCCTTGGGCCTCCCATGAGCACTGGCTTAGCACCGAATTCATTCTCTCCGAAAATGTGCAGGAAACCTCATCGGCCAAGTCCGTCTCGCCCCCCTATCAAATATGGAGCTTAATGCTATCCTATTAGCCGTTACGCGGAACTTATTACTGAGTCTGAGTATGGGGTCGAGTAAACCGATCAGCCCTGCGGTGCTTGGTTCCCGGCAGCCGTGTATTGTCTGGTCCGACAAACACAATTACAACCTTCCGAGTCAACTCTTCAAATGCTTGTTTGCGCCAGCTAGATAGACACACGTTAAACGCTCCGGACCGTCTGGTGGCGACGAGCAATCACTGAAGAAATGGAGATGCTTTCAGCGGCGGCGACGGAGATGAACGCTGAGCTACAATGGGCTTTGATGGAGGAATGTTTAGAGACGCAGATTCGATCAGCTATCTTACGCGCTCTGTATATATATATATATATATATATATATATATATATATATATATATATATATATATATATATATATATATATATATATATATAGAGAGAGAGAGAGAGAGAGAGAGAGAGAGAGAGAGAGAGAGAGAGAAATACATAGACTGATAGAGAAGCGAGCTTTCACTCCCACCTGTCCCCCAAGCTCGCCGCTTGCCGAGCCCAATACGAGGTGAGTCAATCCGCATAAAAATGGACCACAGCGGGACAATTGTTTCCGCCAAGGCAGTACCAGTAGCGGTAAGCGAGGGGGAGGCTGATCCCGGGACCTGAATGATGGGCCCGAGGTGAGTTAGGCTTCCAGGTGCGTGCCGGGAATGGGGCTGGAATGGGGCCACCACTCGACCTCCATCACTTTCCCCTCCACTTCCCTCTCCATCCCTGCCACAACTTCCGGTACCCTCACCTAGGTTCCCAGCCCTCCCTTCCTTCCCCTTCCACGTTTCTGACTTACCTTACACATGCGATCTCACCCTTCCTGCCGCCACACACACCCGTCTGTTTGCCGTCTCCCTCATACGCGTCCTGCTGGCCACGCCCTCCTTTTTCCTACGCTCTCTCGTCATGGCCTGGCTCTCCCTTATGACTTTCCATTTGGGTTTCCATCACACACACACACACACACACACACACACACACCGTCACGCACGCCCTCTATATACCAAACTCCCTACCAACCCACCTACCTACCTGGCTGCTCATATATGCTCCACAGATTCTCATTCTCCTTGTTGTTCGCATTTCTCCCTCTTACCTTTCTCCCTCTTACCTTCCCTCTTCCAGCTTCATGTAAGTACGTACACCAGCGGAACATGACTTGCCGCAACACTCAGCGTCTCACCATCCCCGGTCACCGCGCCGAGCCTCGTCCACTCTCAAAGAAGATGGATTCGAAAAGGCACGCTAGGCTCCAGTACTTGTATCAGGGCTAAAGTTAGTTCTTCGCTTGTGTAATCCTCGCTTAATTTGTTGAGTAAAGTTTGCGTTAACTCTGTTACTGAGGCTGTAGTTTGGTCTGGCCTGGTGCATCTGGTGTCCTGGGAAGGGATGCAGAGGGAGAAGGGGGATGAGGAAAGTGGTGGTGGACAGATAGATATACAGGATATGTGAGAAAAAAAGGAAAATAAGTTTGGACAAAAATTTGTCCCGTGTTTCTAACTAGATTTCTCTTTTTATTGCTTTGTTTTAACTCTTTGGTAATTTATTAATCTCTCTCTCTCTCTCTCTCTCTCTCTCTCTCTCTCTCTCTCTCTCTCTCTCTCACGTACAAACGAACGTGTTAAGGTCCAAAAGCCAAGGAAACAATAGGTCGTGTCACCCCAAAACTCCCTCAGTCTTGCCCGCAGCCAACCTACACTAAACTATTTATACTAAGCACAGTCTTGGGAGCCGTTCAGACGTTGCTTCGATCGGGAAACACCTATTGCTGCGAAGATTGGTGGTGGGGACGGACGAGAAGGGAAAATATGGTAGAATAATAGAAGAATGTGTGGGAAAAGGAGAAAAAAGTGAGTGAAGGCTGTGGTAGTGAAAGTGAAGGTAATAAAGAAGTATTCGTAATGGACAAGATCAACTGGTGAGAGTAACAGATGTTAGAGAAGGAAAAAGAGTATTTGATGAGAATTTGTAAGGAATGTTTGTATTTCCAAAGAAATATGTTCCTCGATGGCAGATGGAGTTTAATTCTAAAAACTGTCAGGTTATGCATTTAGGTAAAGATAACACAAACTCTAGCTATGAGATGGAGGGATTTTGGCTAGAGGCAGTAGAGGAGGGAAAGGACTTAGGAGTAGTGATAGACAGGACTATGAAATTTTCAAAGCAATGTTTAGAAGCAAGAAATAGGGCAAATAGGATCCTGGGTTTTATAAATAGAAATGTTAGTTATAAAAGTAAGGAAGTGGTGCGTAGCTTATATAATTCCTATGTTAGGTCCCATTTAGAGTATTGCATACAGGCCTGGTAACTCCATTATACTATAGGCAGGATATCAACATGTTAGAAGCAGTTCAGAGAAGAGCAACTAGGATGATACCAGCATTAAAGCGCCTGGAGTATAGAGATAGATTAAAGGAATTAAACATGTTTTCATTTGAGAGGAGATGTATAAGAGGGGATATGATAGAGTTATTTAAAATGTTCTCAGATACAAACTACATAGATGTGAGATCTTTCTTTACCTTAGAGGAGGGGAAATAGGACTAGAAATCATGGCAGGAAGATTAGAAAGCAAGGCTGCAGGTTAGATATAAGAAAATATTTCTTTAGTCATAGGGTGGTAGACTTCTGGAATGCATTGCCAGAGAGGGTTGTAAATAGCACTAATTTGACAATGTTTAAAAACTGATTAGATAAGCACTTCAATTTATTAGATTTATAATTATGTATAGCGCTGCATGATAGTTTTTATAAGAAATTTACTATAGTTAAACAAGACATGATCCCCATGTATGGGGATCACAGATTGTAGAGGAATTCCCTGCAGGACTTAGCCCTGTTAATGGGCCAAATATTTAGAATTAGTATATAATGTATTGTGTATATTGTGTACTTGTAAGTGTATCTTTAAGTACTGATGACGAGGTCGCTGTTCGACTGATACAGGATAACCTAGATGGGCCCTGGTGGCCCTTTGTTATCCTATTATTTATGTTAGGTTATGTATGTTAAGATAAGGTTAAGAAAAAGAAAAAAATGGAAAAAAAAGAAGGATCACTATTATCTTAAGTAAAGCAGATGTGAATCACAAACAACAAACATTATATAAAATAATTATCTAAGTAAACACTAAAATACTGGTTAAATCTGCTGGAGTCTTCTTTGTATCAACAAAAAGTTATCACAGTGCGTCTTTCCACTCCGGCAGTGAAGTCATGAAAGTGAATGACTCTCGCGAAAGTCTGCCTCCAGCTACACCGTAACATCTATTTTGTCGCGAGCCAACAGTCCCGCCTGGTGTGGGAGAGCCAGTCGCCGCCAGCAACAGCTCCAGAAGGAAAAAGTGGGCGGCAAACGTAGCGTGCTGCGCCCTACGCGCCGTGATAGCCAACAAATGTGTTCCTCTTAACTTTCCGGGAGGCTAACTGCGATGGGATGCTCTTTCTTCCTTTTTTCTCGCCCTTGTATAATTGGCTGGTGGTAAGTACGCAGTCGGCACGCATAATATCAAGTCTGCCGCTCAATTTACCTTCGCCTGGACCTTGTTGCCGGGCCGCGTCTCGGTGCACGTATGTACTAATGAAGGAACTCTTTCATCAGTATCTACTCGGTCTTGTACTATTGGGTATTTCCGGTGGTGGTGACTGGGGGCCGCGGCCACGGCTCACCATCCTCCACCCTCCACGGCTCCAAAGCCGTAAACATACATCAGGCTATTATCAGATGCCAATTACGATTCCTAGATAAAACCAAGATTAATCGCTTGTAAATCAGCGATAAGGGACTCTGAGGAGGGTGCACCCCACAAGAGAGCTCAGTTAAGATGAATACATTCGATATTGCGGATATTCAATATCAATAAAGATGTGGAATTATTTTCGCACATGCATAAATGTTTCTTTAGATCAGTTTGTTTTGGGTTAGTGGGACAAAACAGGGGATAGGAATACATCCTTTTAACCTAGTGTGTTTAGTTCAACTGAAAAACTCTATTAGCAGCAAAACATCGCTAAGCCTTTGGGGAGTTCTGCGCCAGGCAGAAGTATAGCTACAGGAAGCACTGGCTGATGGATAAGAGCGACCGCCTCACCAAACAGGAAATAGTTTCTCAGTATTGATGGCGCCACGACCAGGAGCATGAACCTTAGGTAAGAAGAATGAGTGCGGCCCGTCCCCTCTCACGTTCACTACACACACCATTATTAGCGTTCTCTTCAAACCAATACATTAATTACACATGATAATTATCAGTTAATTTGGATTACAATAATTTTACAACATGGAATGAAAAAAATGTGTACCAATATACACATAAATGGAAGCTTAGAAATATATAGCAATGAAGAAATGTTCTGGCCGTGTATGCGGAAGACTCTTTTTTCACGTTTAGGTGGGACACACAAAGATGTACTGAGGTCGTGGACATTTCAGACGGAAAGAACAGTTTCAATCCCGAATACGAATGATGTTTAAACATCAACCGAGACTGCAGGCTCCTTTTAAGGACTCAGGAAGTTAAACAAACAGGACTGCATGCCAGTCCTTATCGAGTAACGGACCAACGTTTTCTCAAACAGTTATCAAATTCACATACATGTGTCTGTCACTTAATTCTAGAAAGGAACATAAGCTGAGAAGCAATGGATTTTACATTACTGTCAACATCCTTCTCTTTCTCAGTCATTATCAGACAGATGTGGGGCAAACTGCAGCATGCTTCAGCACATTCTTAATATCACATTTTTTATAGACTTTATTGAAAGTTGTATGTTTTCAAGGGTGTTTTAATAATTTTAACAAAGATTTTGCATTATCAATGTGGAAAAGGCACTAAAGTAAGTTTGATTAATGGTCTTTTTGGTCTAAAATTCATCCTTAAAATAAACTCACTTTTTTGTAGACATTAAATTAATGTACATGTTTTTCCTAGTCGGAAAGATAGCATTATAAACAATACATTTTCATCCTTAGCACACACACACACACACACACACACACACACACACACACACACACACACACACACACACACACACACACACACACACACACACACACACACACACACACACATTACTACCTCCAATACCATACCCACCAGCATATCAGTCAACTAGCCGCGGCCAACTATCGCCTGTCCCGCTAATGGCCACCTTGAAGACAACAGAATACATAGGCGTCCTGTATTCGCTGTTCCTCTCAATCAAAGGTTATTCTCGCAAGTTTTAATTGGCCAGTAACAGTTTTCTTTCTTCGCCTTCAGCAGACCGGAAGACTCAATAAGGCGAGATTGAATCAAAGGCGCGCTAGAGGGAAAGAGGAGGAAGAGACAAAGTCTTATTTTTTGTTGCACACACACACACACACACACACACACACACACACACACACACACACACACACACACTCGCTTGTATATAAAAATAATTTATTCATTGATTACATTTTTTAAATACAAAATACATTTTACGAATAGTTGTACGTAGAGTTGTTCATATAACAGTTATTGAATACCTAAACGTAATTGTTACTAAGCAAGCTTTTATGAAATGTACGATACAAAATTTATTTAGCGTTAAAGACATGTATCCATAGTTAAAGATAACACTGGAATTATTAAGAAATATATTTAGAACGCGCGCGCGCACACACACACACACACACACACACACACACACACACACACACACACACACACACACAGAGAGAGAGAGAGAGAGAGAGAGTAAAAAATACACACAGAGATGGCCTGCCCATCCCGTACCTAGTCCAATACGTTTATTTGGAGACATCTGCCAACTATTGGATTTAGTACATGTACAGTACGTTCGTCATTACATATGTACCTGTAATATGTAAACTTTCAGCTGTAAGGCTGCCATTCACATAAACAGAAATATAATATTAATAATAATAATAATTATTATTATTATTATTATTATATTATTATTATTATTATTATTATTATTATTATTATTATTATTATTATTATTATTATTATTATTATTATTATTATTATTATTATTATTATTATTATTATTATTATTATTATTATTATTATTATTATTATTATCATTATTATTATTATTATTACTATTAAAATTATTATTATTATTATTATTATTATTATTATTATTATTATTATTATTATTATTATTATTATTATTATCATCATCATCATCATCATCATCATTATCATCATAATAATTTTTTTCAAGAAAGTCATGTAAAAAATCTTTATACCAAAACTGACCCACGTTCTAGTCTTTTCTTATAAATAAAGTATTTCGGAATTTGGTGTGTTAGCCGGTGCAACTACCAAGTGTAGGTCCGGTGAGTTTGTGCAGCATCTCTTGTTTTCTAATATTGTGTTCATAATCTTAACTGGCATTTTCCACTTTCTTTTTCTTTGGCTCACAAGTTCAAATGAGTGGATATTCTCTTTTTTTGTTCTTATGTCAGTCTCTTTCATATATAGAGAGAAAAAAATTTAAGATTAATGTTCACCTTTTTTCAGATTTAGAAAGAGGCGACAGTATTTTTCGTCCAGTAACAGAGAAATAACTAAGTGTAGCTAAATTTTTGTATCATTATGAGTGCACCGTGGAAGTCAGCAAAAAATATTGCTTCATTCCTCAACTGGTGATAGAAATGGGACAAGAAAAGAGACATGAATGACTTTTAGCTGCGAGTACATAACTTGTTGGAAAATGCCGTTTACTTTCATGAAAATCGGGACTTTCTAATCTTTGTTATTTGCCGTGAAATAAAAAAAAAAAAAAGATAGAGAGAAATGAGAAACTCTGCCAAAGTATTCTGAGGTCTTTTACATCTGCCGTTGTTTTTTTTTTTTTTTTCATTTAGGTGGTCACGTGTAACTGCTGCGCTTTTGTCTTGCCATAGTTAACATTGGTATCGAAATACCAAGCTTTATCTAGCGTTTAGATCGGGACGGCTGGAACAATCTATTTCTGATGATTAATTGATTAATGGTTACTAGTCGTTGTAATAATTATGTAAGGAAAACTAAGTGTTCACTTAAATCATTGACGACATGAAACGGATTCCACAAAACTATAAAAAAAAAAAACACATAAATCTATTTCAGTATTTTTGAGTTAAGGTAATCGTTGTCCTTCACGGAACGGTTTCATTTTGGTAAAACAGTCATGCAATGTTCCATGGCGGCAATCTTTCCTTGGTATTATTACTGTGGCTGAGATTTTCTCTTTCCTTCGCCACAATTTCGGAGGAATGAGCAAAGTTTTCGTTTTAAGAGCAAACGGGACAAAGTGAGTGTAGCGAGGCGGGGAAACTATAGGCGGCAGCGATGGAACTGCGGGAGGACGTCTGGGAGGAAGAGAGGAGGCATTGTCCTAAGGGATGAGTCGGGAGTGCCCGGCGCCGCGTCTGGCAGCCAGCCGCGAACTGCCTCCCTTATATTGATAGCTTCCTACTCCCGCCCTCTTCGTGCCTTCACGTTTACTATTGTCGTCACCTTAATAACATGACCCTTGAGCAGAGGAGAGTCTGCCAATAGCTGTTGGGTTTATGAAAAGCGTTATAAAATGTCCAAAAGATATATATATTGAAAAAATCTCAGGTCTTAGCCCTTTTTTGATCAATGAGAAATCTGTCCTTGTTAGTGACGTCACTGAAAGGCCATCACGAGATTGGTCAGTGACATCACTGTGGCCAACTATTTTTCAAAAGCCAAGATGCCCACGGCCGTTGGAAGGGGAGAAACATTCTGGCATTTCGTCGACATCTGTCGTTTCTTTTCAGAAACTTAAAGCCGAGGGTCGCTTCCCCTTCCTTTTTTTATGTGAGTGTCTTACATCACAGAATGCTCCTCTTGGCACCTTGGTCCAGAGCGACGTTATCTGAGTAGCAGCTGGAGGTGACTCACGGGGATCAGATGGCTGCCGCAAGATGCACAAGGTATAGAGCAAGGGACACCTCCTTCCGCTGCAACTCTGTGCAACGTCTCGTGCTGTTGGAGCCTTCAGTGATCCTGTAGGAGGTTCATCGTTCCAGTGTCATGACAGGAGTTTCTATTCCAAAAATCCACCAAACTCATCACCGCTCAATGCACACCTGTACCTAAGGACACACACATGCTTTTTTTTTTTTTCTTCTTCTTTTCCTCCTGAACATGGAATGTAGTGCGACTGCCCGTTACTACATTGTCCCCTCTCTTATGACTGGGGAAGCTGCCACCAACACTGGAGATGAAGATTAATTTAATTATGTAATAAATACTCTCTCTCTCTCTCTCTCTCTCTCTCTCTCTCTCTCTCTCTCTCTCTCTCTCTCTCTCTCTCTCTCTCTCTCTCTCTCTCTCTCTCTCTCTCTCTCTCTCTCTTAGGTACGTGTCGTCATTGTTTAACCTTTGCTTCACTAGAGGTGACTGGGGAACAAAAACACCAAATAACTACAAGAAACTTTACGTACTTCTATGAAAGCAATCATGGTGATTTAAACATTAATGTGAGGCAATTGTTAGTAAAGTTTTCGATGTGATGAAATTTGTCTTAATCATTTCGTTAAATTCTTTCACCATTATTCAATTTTTCAAAGAAGAGAATATTGAAACCTATCCTGAGGAGCTTTGGAAATTAATGTCTTCTTTTTTTTATTTATTTATTCACGGGAATTTCTGGGCTAAAGGGGATACTTTTTTAGGGTACATCCTATCTGAAAGCCCACCCGTTAGGTAGCCGTTACCCCGAGTGAGGAAGCCCAACCTACACTCGGACCTTGGACAGGATTCGAACCCGTGCGCTTGGAGACCTCTCGGACCCCAAAGCACGCATGGTTCCACTTACCACTGTAGCATTATTTATATCCCGTGTGTGTGTGTGTGTGTGTGTGTGTGTGTGTAATTTACCTCGGTCGTCTACTGGTCACCCAGCCAGTTTTCCCCATTACGGAGCGAGCTCAGAGCTCATAGACCGATCTTCGGGTAAGACTGAGACCACATCAATTCACAACACACACCGGGAAAGCGAGGCCACAACTCCTCGAGTTACATCCCGTACCTGTTTACTGCTAGGTGAACAGGAGCCACACATTAAGAGGCTTGCCCATTTGCCTCGCCGCTTACCGGGACTCGAACCCGGCCCTCTCGATTGTGAGTCGAGCGTGCTAACCACTACACTACGCGGTGTGTGTGTGTGCTTATTTCCTTGTGTATATGTTATTTATGCTTGATATTCTAGATAGGTTGTCAGATCTACTTCAAAACCACAAAAGTTGGAGTACTGCCTTATGTCCTACACATAGATGGCGATGCATCAATTTCAGTGTATAGCAAACAAGACGGATCGTGTTGCAAGCCGTTCAGAATATTGTGGTACTCTATCAACACGTGGCGTACTGTTTGATAAAAAAAAAAAAGTCAGAACAAACTTGTATAATGAACAATACAAAACCTTCGGGTGTTCATTATTTTGTTGCCACGCTCGAGAAAGTGATCCAGTAATGCCAGAAAATAATGCTA
>NC_059297.1:8214410-8219410 GCF_017591435.1 Portunus trituberculatus
ATATATATATTGCGACGAGCATCATGTGTAAAAAGAAGATAACCCCTGAGTATTGTTTGGTGCGTTTTTCCCCAGTAGTTTATGCCTGACAAATAGTTTGCAGCCTATGGGCGAGCTAAAGTGTTTCCTCTTCCCGGCCGTAGTTCGTACGTGTCGGCGCTTGAGTGCCCTAAAGGAACGCTGCCGTAAAGTTGCACCTAAATTACTTCGCAAGTGGACTGGCGCAGCCGTTGCACGTCGCGGTGCAGGACGAGGCGGTGAGGTTGGTACAGCGCGTCCAGTTTTACCACTGATAAGTTTTTGTCCGTGTTGCCGATAAGTGTCTTGCCGCCACGTGGCCCGCGCCGCCGCCACTGAACACGGCACTCTGGCACCCTGATAGCGGCGGCTGTCACCGAGTGTCTGGTATGGTAATGTGGGACTTGCCGCCGCTGGCTAAGTCCTCGAGCAGAATCCAGGAGCGTCGGCAGGATGTAAGCAATCCTTTAGATTTGTTGTTGTCCTCCTGATGCCTTTCTTCCTGATTCTCTCTCTCTCTCTCTCTCTCTCTCTCTCTCTCTCTCTCTCTCTCTCTCTCTCTCTCTCTCTCTCTCTCTCTCTCTCTCTCTCTCTCTCTCTCTCTCTCTCTCTCTCTCTCTCTCTCTCTCTCTCTCTCTTGTTTACGTCCTGCTGTCCTGGTGGAGCTGCAAGGTATTTTCAAAGTTTTGTTATGTTTTGTTTTCGCGGCTTGTTTTTCTCTTTTCTTTCTTCCTTTTTTTTTCTACATCATGACAGCCAAGTCTCGTTACTCTTGTCTGGTGTTCGGTGCTCCTTATTCTTTTGTACTTTACCTTTGTGAAATAGGCCTTGTTCTTAGAGAGAGAGAGAGAGAGAGAGAGAGAGAGAGAGAGAGAGAGAGAGAGAGAGAGAGAGAGAGAGAGAGAGAGAGAGAGAGAGAGAGAGAGAGAGAGAGAGAGAGAGAGAGAGAGGTCATCCCGAACCAAGAAGCAAGCCATATAAGGTACTTCGTCACGCCACTCTTCTCTTTATCATCTCCTGCTCGTAAAATCCTTCAACCGGCTGTTTCGAAAGGCACCTAAACTCGCCACCAGAACTCCCTCAAATCCGCTACATTAAAGCACTCTACATCCAGACCACAAAGACCAACTTGCTGGTCACGGAGACTTCTTGCGTCCACCATCATAATCAGGAACCCGAAAGAAAGATCTCGGGGTCATAGAAGTGGACTGAACTGCTGCCTCGCCCAAGGACCTCATGGAAATGGCCTGGAGTGAGTAGCAATCTGCCATTAAAGCGAGGCAAAAAGTAGCATAAAATTATCATGGAAAGGGAATGGAGTTGGGTGGTAGAGAGTGTGCTAGTCATCGTTGTGGTTCTCCTCCTCCTCCTCCTCCTCCTCCTCCTCCTCCTTCTTCTCCTTCTCCTTCTCCTTCTCCTTCTCCTCCTCTTGCTCTTCCTCTTCCTCTTCCTCTTCCTCTTCCTCTTCCTCTTCCTCTTCCTCGTCCTCCTCCTCCTCCTCTTTCTCCTTCTCCTCCTCCTCCTCCATCTTCCTCTTCTAATAAATTTATCTCAGAGACAAGAGAGAGAGAGAGAGAGAGGTGGGGTGTTTATAAGAGAAACAGACAGGAACAGAAAGGAAGAGAGAAACAGGCAGATGGAGAGAGATTGAGAAAGGCTCCCACTGGAATGAGTTTGTTTGGGTACTAAACTCCCCTGAGCGGCGCTTCAGGCGACGATCGCTTCACTTTACATTATTCATGATCCAAGTGCTCTCTCTCTCTCTCTCTCTCTCTCTCTCTCTCTCTCTCTCTCTCTCTCTCTCTCTCAAATCCCTCCTTCGTCTCACGCTCGTCGCCAGCTCCTCCTCGTGCCTCTTTTAGCCGCCAGTCTTGGATGCAGCAGATATTACCTTCGCATGGCTGGCCAGGAGAGACGCCGCTGCCTTGTAAATATTGGTAAACAGGAGACACCGACCACCACTTCCCTCGTCTAATTTCCCTTCGAGCTGCTCCATTATTCATCACCTCAGCTTCCCGCGTGAGTCTGTCGCCTCTCCCTCGACCTGCTTGAGTTTAAGGGAGAAATCTAGCGGAGAAGAGTTTGCGCGTGAGCTGAAGGGAGGCAGAAAGAGACGTGTGAAGTAGGAAGATAGGTGTAGGAATGATGCAATAAGTAGAAACGAACCCAAGCTTTATAAATGATGAAGACGAAAATTTGTGAGAGTGTAGATTAGAGGAACAGAATGTGTGAATTGAATCCTAACGAGATGATAATGTATGAATATTAAGAAAAATAGTTTTAGGCGTCAATTAACATTCCTGAACACAGTCGAGGAATGAGATTTGAATTTTGAGAGACGTGAGAGAAAAAAGAATCCCCGAACATGTACAGCCTGTAAGACTGGTGGCGTCATGGACTGATAAAGAAAATGGACAAAGATATGAGCCTTTTGACTATGATTCTGTGGTGTAACGGCGCGGCTTCAGTGTGAGCTGCGGCTGGGAATATTCTTGGTAATGTCATACGTAATATCAAAGCATGACATATTCCCAGTGCAAGTGAGGAATAGTAATGAAGCAGGCACTCGTTTTTTTTATACTTCGTTAATTTCACCAAAAACAAGAAAAACAGGAAAATTACAAACCATTATTCCTACACATGGTAGTATGCGTATGAAAGACACCAGCTTATTGCCATCGATCATCCCTATTTATAAATAAGGTTAATTTCTTTTTAAAATTCCCTAATGTCTTGCCACTGACAACCTGATTATTGAGTCTACAGCATTCATCCACCAATAAGATTTTCAAGTAACAATAAAGATTCCCTCAGTTCAGGACAGCAATATGTAAAGCACTTTCCAGATTACACAACGATACATGTATAACAACTGAAACTTCAAGGTTAGTAGGCTTCATCTGGGCTTAGTTTGTGTTCGCACACGAAGTTAGATACACTATGTGAGAGATAAGGTGTGATTCATGAGAGTTCGGTTTACGTTCACACACAAAGTTAGATACATTATACAGGAGGTCAGGTGTGATTCATAAGAACTTGGTTTACGTTCACACAAAGTTAGATATACTACACGAGAGAGCGACAGCAGGGAAAGTAAACCTTGGGAGGGGTGAATGGATGTCACAGTAGCGGCACCCCCTGCGGCTCCTCACGACAGTTGTAATGAGGCCGCTACACACTCGATCAAGTGCTACACTCCACTGAGCGGAACCACCAGGAATTCGATCAAGGAATGTGTCAGTTCGGTTGGAATCACTTGGAATTTAATTAAGCCACGCATTGCCTTTCCTCTAGGTCGGCCTCAACTGATTCCTGGACAAGCCACTGCCGGACCGCAACTCAGACGTGCCGGAAGAGCCTCAGGAAGATATTTTACTCGTTATATTTGGGTGATAGTAGTGGTGGCAGTGGTGGTGGTGGTGGTGCTGCTAATAGTAGTAGTAGTAGTAGTAGTAGTAGTAGTAGTAGTAGTAGTAGTAGTAGCAGCAGCATCAACAGCAGCAGCAGCAGTACTAATAGTAGTAGTAGTAGTAGTAGTAGTAGTAGTAGTAGTAGTATAGTAGTAGCATTAGTACAGAAGTGGTAATACATTCACGTGATACAGTAATAATAATTTTTTTTTCACAAAACGACACCAGCAAACAGCAACAACAACAACAACAATAAAAACAACAACAATAAAAACAACAACAACAACAACAACAACAAAACATTCTAACATCCTGAAGAAACACACACACACACACACACACACACACACACACACACACCATCATAACTCCACCAAAATACATGCACCCCTGTAACAACACCACAATCAATTCATATTTCTGTAGATCTACATATACCTTTACAACCCCTCCACCGCTTCTTTCTCCTTGCCTCCCTTCCTCTCAGTGTCTGTTTCTGCAACTCCTCTACAGTTACCCTCTATTTCTTCCTCGCTACTGTTCCTTCTTTTCATGACCTCGCGACTCCCCGGGCAATATCACCAGCATGTTACTCCTGAGTCTCGCCCATGACAACCCCCTGGCTCCCCTCTCCCACTCCCCTATGATGCCCTTCTTCATGCACGACTCCCCTACATCACTTGCATTTTTTTCATCCCTGCTCTGTCTCCCCTCCGGCGCTCTCCTCACCCTCCCGCCTCGGAATTATTAATGAAAAGTTGATCAAGAATTCCGGCGCATAAACAGGATCACTGGCTCTGTCTTTCCGGTGCGTTAATGAGAGAGAGAGAGAGAGAGAGAGAGAGAGAGAGAGAGAGAGAGAGAGAGAAACACGGTCCCCTGGAGCTTTCTCCTTTTCATTACTCGTGATGTATGTAGTTATTTTGTGAGTTAATGAAGGAAGTGAGAGGCCTAAACTCGCCGTATGAGCGATTAAGGTGCTATTGTCTGCGCGGAGATGTGGAAAGGGGGAGGAGCTTTGTGTACGTGTGTGTGTGTGTGTGTGTGTGTGTGTGTGTGTGTGTGTGTGTGTGTGTGTGTGTGTGTAGTCTTATGCGACCGTTCAACCGGCCTCAACCCAGCCTATGTTTCTATGATAACCCACTTGCTTTGCCCTACCCGCTCCTCTTCCTCCTCCTCCTCCTCCTCCTCCTCCTCCTCCTCCTCTCTCTCTCTCTCTCTCTCTCTCTCTCTCTCTCTCTCTCTCTCTCTCTCTCTCTCTCTCTCTCTCTCTCTCTCTCTCTCTCTCTCTCTCTCTCTCTCTCTCTCTCTCTCTCTCTCTCTCTCTCTCTCGTCTCTCTCTCTCTCTCTCTCTCTCTCTCTCTCTCTCTCTCTCTCTCTCTCTCTCTCTCTCTCTCTCTCTCTCTGTGTGTGTGTGTGTGTGTGTGTGTGTGTGTGTGCAGACAAATTTTCCTGCATATGAAGCGTAAAGCGGCTCTATAACCCATCACTACAGCCTCAACCACCACCACCACCACCTCCCTCCTGTGTCTCCTCTCCTCTCCTTTCCGCTCCCTCCCCTTACCAGATGCA